>NC_050458.1:66589262-66838717 GCF_903995425.1 Onychomys torridus | reverse complement strand
GGGGTTTTAAGAACAGGATGACTGAACATCGTAGAAGGGACATTGTGTAGCTCAAGCTGTCCTGTTTCGGGTTACAGGTGTGTACACCACCAGGCTTCAGCATTTCTGGCGTGCTGGTTTGTGATCCACATCTCTTCTTCCTCCTTATTTTCTTCTTTTTTAAAAAAATTATTATTTATGAATTAGGGCTCTGATCCATAGTAAAAATGGGTGTGGCACTTACTATGCAACCCCACTAGTCTCAAACTGGAGGCAGTTCTCCTGCCTCAGCCTCTCAAGTGCTAGAATTATAGACTTGAACCACATGCTCCAAAAATATCTCTTCCTTGACCTCACCACTCAAATCTTTGCCCATTATAGAAAATTACAGGCTTAAACATTACGAAAACTTTAAATTACTGTGTTATATGTATATATAAAATGTTATATGTGTATATATTAACGCCTATGCATATATTCAAATTCTTCATGATATATGATTTACAATGTTTTTTTTTTCTACCACTCAGTAGTGTCTCTTTATTCTTTTTATTTGTTTGTTTGTTTTTTTCCAAGACAGGTTCTCACTATGTAGCCATAGCTGTACTGGAACTCACTATGTAGACCTGGCTGGTCAGGAGCGGTTTCCTGCCTGTGCCTCCCGACGGGATTGAAGGTGTGTGGCCTGGCCAAATATTGAGGTTCTTAGCAGCTGGTCCTAGATTCTCTTCTGTCCTGTACCATTTCTGTGAGCGTATAAATGTGTGTGTGTGTGTGTAGTGTGTGTATGGAGAGGGGTGAGTTCTGAGTCACTGGCTGTTAATGATGCATGTCAAAGTTTCAAAGGGCATGTGACCTGCCAAAAAGTGTGTTATTAAGAATAATGGGGGGTTGGGGATTTAGCTCAGTGGTAGAGTGCTTGCCTAGCAAGCACAAGGCCCTGGGTTCGGTCCTCAGCTCCGGCAAAAATAAAAAAGAATAATGGTTGAGCTGAAGAGATGGCTCAGTTGTTAAAAGCATTGGCTGTCCTTCCAGAGGACCCAGGTTCCTGGTACCCACATAGTGGCTCATAACCATCAATTTTAGTTCCAAGAGATCTGTTACCTTCTTCTGAACTTCAAGGGCACCAGGCACCCACCTGTTACTGAAGCGTGATCCTAATTATTCTTAACAAAAGCTGAAAGATCACAGAAGCAGAGCAGCAGCCATTAGAGACACTTCTTACCTCTACAAGTCCTCAGCCCGAATGGAGGGAGGGCAGGGATCCTGTCTCCACCCACCTTATATTCCTGTCTCCACCTCCCTAGTGCCGGGATTAAAGGTGTGTGCCACCACTGCCTGGCCTCTATGGTTAACTAGTGATTAGCTCTGCCCTCTGATCTCCAGGCAAGCTTTATTTGTTAGAACACCAACAAAATATCATACAACATGTTACACATACATACAGGCAGGTCAAGCACTCATATATATAAAATAAAATAAAATAAAATATAAAATCTTAAGAAAGAAAAAAAAAAGAAGGTAGAGTGCTTGTCTAGCAAGCACAAGGCCCTGGGTTCGATCCTCAGCTCCACAAAAAAGAAAAGATGGTGGCAGCTATAGGGACCCAGCTGGGCAAGAGTTCATGATTCAGTGACTGACAGGAAGGAGTGAGGGTGTTACTACCTCATCCAGTGCTCTGGCCACTCCTCCCAGCCAAGACGCCATCTCTTTTGCTCCGACGGCTGTCTTTCCTTCCTTGATGATATCCACCAGGCTCCCTTCTCTGCAGTTAGCTCAGTTCCTCATTCCTTCTTTCCTCTGGCACAGAGGTGGAGAATGTCTATCTTAGTGTCTGTCTGTCTCTGGTCTTAAAGGTTGAGAAGGGGTGGGAACGTGATTTTATAGATGGGTGGCCCTCCCCCTCAGCTCCGGGCTGGCTCCTACTTGGCCACAAGGGGGTGCTGGGTTAGAGCAGGCCCCAATGGCACACAGGTGGCAGGCTGGCAGCAGAGCTTTAGGGCTGGGTACATATGGCTCCACCCCTTTTGTCCAGGACCTTTGCTCCCAGCCCTAATGACACTCGCCCTAGGTTGCCATGGCAGCCTTTAGTTTGGAATAAACAGTCATCCTCATCTGTCCAGGTAACTGACACCTACGTGTCTCCCCAGGGATAGGCTGGAATTTCAAGTGTCCAGCCTCTGACCCCCTAGGGGAGGCCAAACGAGGGTGAGTCATTGCATTTTGGCCCCTTACCATTTTTTTTTTTTTCTGTCTGGCCTGCTGCTCCCTCACCCAACCTATGTCCTTCTAGAGTTGGGAAGGGCAGGGGAAAAGAGCTGGAGCTCACTTGGGTGCTATCAGAACAGGTAGTGGGTGGGGGTGAAGGCTTCTGCCCTGCTACCCAGAGACTTAGCTGTTATCCCTGGGATCCAAGAGGAACAGTCACTGCTCATTTCTTCCCTATCCTCCACGTTCTTGGATCCAGAGTAAGGGCAGGGAGGAAAGCAGAGAATTGGGCTTGTCTGGGTGGAACTGGCTCGCACACTCACGCTACTGAAGGGAACATGGCAGTGTTCTGAGGAAGGTGAGAGCCGCGGGCGGACGTAGAGCCCAAAACCCTACTTGAGCGCTAACCACTATTCACAACTCAAATTGCTTCCTGGGTTCCTCACATGTAAATAAGGATAGTATCAAGGTCATCTCGAGTACCCGATGGGACAAACAAAATAACGCCCCTTAGTCCACAGTCCACACTTGGATCGGGCTTGCAGTCAGTGTGCAGAGCTCAGTTATGCCCACAGCAAGTGAAATCCAGTCCAGGGGTGTCCACAGGCCTGTCGGGAGGTGGGGGGTTTTGTCTGGGAGTGGCTTCTCTCTGGCTACTGGGAGGAGGGATTGCAGTGTAGTGTTCATTCAGCAAATGTTTGCTGAGTGAATGGGGTGTGTGGAGCTGGCAGGGAGGGTCAGGCTTCAGCAGTAGGTACAGGTGGCCAGGAGGCACTGTATGAGGGAGGGCACGGCCCTGGGAGGCGGGCTCGGAGTGGCAGCCAGTGCCAGGTGGGTAAGACTCAGCCTCAGCGGACAGATGAGAGACGTGACCTTTATTCTGAATGTGATGGGAAGCTCAGGGCTGGGGAGTGTCGGGATCAAAGCAGTGTTTGTAGAAGACTGGCCTGCCTGAGTACTGGCCGAGGACAACTCGTGGGGGAGGAGGAGACGGGAACATTTCCTTACCTGGCAGAGGAAAGTGTGGCTCCCCAGAGGACAGTGACGTCATCGATACCACCTGCAGAGAGGGGCCTGATTAAGCCCTGAATCCCTGCCTGGCCAGCCTCACTGGCCTGTAAGGAGGGCAGGAGAGCTTGGCAGGGGGCTGGGGAATTTCTCAGGGACACCAGGAACCAGAGAACAGAGCCTCTATTTTCTCCCTTCTGCCCCCACCCCACCCGCCAGGTCTGCTTAGGGTGGAGGCGTGACAGGGGGCACGGACCTGGCAGTAGACTGTCCCTTTGTTCCCCAACCCTGCTCCTGTCTCCTAAGTTGGTTTTGTAACTTATGGGAAGAGAAGCCATTGGGTCCCATTAACAACTGGGTGTCAACTCTAGATCTTAGAACAGAGGGGAAATTGAGAGACGGTTTGTGCCTAGCTTTCCTGGTAGGAGAATTTTTGGCTTAGGGCTGGCTGGTAAGATTCTGGACCTGTAGCCTTCATGAGAATCAATCACCTGATCCACCTCTTCACCCCACTGTGCAGAGAGGCAGGTCCCCTCTGCTCCCATTTCATTTCAGAATGACCACACATCCGGCAGTGAGTCAGGTGTGCCTTGGGCCCCAGCCTTGGGCTCTGACTCAGCCTGAGCTCCTGGAACCTCAGAGGAGCCTGGGAGATAAGGTCTACGTTCTGTACCGCTCCTGCTCGGGGTAAAGCCCGGCATGCAGGCCACCCAGCTGCATTCCACCGACCGAGATAGGGAGATGGCTTACTCAGGCTTCCCCAGGAATTCAGACCGGCTGACAGCTGTTTTCAGAAATGGATGGAGCTTCTCAGTCTCTGGAGGTCATCTTGCTTGGTCCCCAGGCCCTGTCCTGTAGAGGCTTGTCCTACCCACCATGTGTTTGGCTTCTGGGCAGGACTGACCTTAACTAGACTCTCCCCTTCCAGGTCACTCCTCTCAGTTCTGACAGAGCTTGGTTAGGGAGACTTTTCTTTAATTCCAGCCTTTTGCTCCTTTTTGGTGCTTAGTAGGAGAAAGGCCTCTGCTGAGGTCACAGGATACCAGTGCACTGAGAAAGTAAACTGGGTCTCACTATGTAGCCCTGGCTAGCCTGGCACACTCTATAGACCAGGCTGGCCTATGCCTCCCTATTGCTGGGATTAAAGGCATGCACTACCACTCCTGCCACTATAATTTATCTAATTAATTAACTAATTAACGTGTGTGTACACACCGACGTCACAGTGTGCTTGTAAAGGTCTGAGGACAACTTGGGGAGGGATTTCTTCTTCTACTCTGTAGGTACCAGGGATCAAACTCAGGTCTTTGGGCTTGGTGGCGATGCCTCTACCCTCTGAGTCATCTTCCTGCCTGGAATTTTGTTTAATTTGAGTCATCACCCTGATAACAAGTGGATTTTAACCACAAATTCTAGTGTTCTTTGGAAGTGTGTGGTGGTGGGGATTTGCAGAAGTTGGGGGAGTCAGAGGGGAGAGTGAAGTGTGTGTTCCCACCTCACCTATGCTGAGGCTCCGGGACCACCTCCCCAGTCTCTGGAAACCATCTCCTTATCAGAGCTACTGGCTGCTCAGAGGCAGAGCCTGGGTACTTGCAGGAGAATCTGTAATCCTGCCTGGTCAGAGAAGAGGGGACCCGGCTGTGGCACCGGAGCCAAAGAGCTGCGGTTCTGCCCAGGTACAGGGTGCTCTGTGGCCTCAGGGAATGTCCCCAGTTTCCACTCTTCCACAGCCTCATGTGAAAAGTCGGCTGTTTGTACGTCCTTCTAGTTTTAGCTGAGAGGTTTTAAGGGTTATAAGCAGCCATGGTGCAGGGAATGCCTGGGGCAGAGGAAATGGGGCCCAGATCTGGCATTCGCTGTGTTTTAACCACCACGCTCAGATTCCTCAGCTCCAAAGTGCATTTTCTGCTCATTTCTCATTTTCTGTGCAGATTACTACCTCAAGAGAACCCTAGGCCATGGGGTGCCTGGACCCATGTCCAGCCCTCTTGATGTCCTGTGGGAGCCAAGCCTCCATGCTGGAGGCTTTCTGGAGGAGGCTGTGGGTAGGGCCAAGCTAGAGGAATGGGTAGGTGGGAGGGTGGGAGTAGGGTCTCTGAGTTTTCATGAGGAGCTGTCAGTCAAAAGGAACAGGGTCAGGCCCCGGGGGAGTAGGGAATGACTGGATGTGGAAGGCACTGGTGCCGTGTGCCTGCAGGTCCAGGAAGATGCCTAAGAAACTGGGGAGGTGCAGCTGGAGGCTTCTGAGTGAGGGAACACTGGTCTGGGAGTTAAGAGTCCCCTCCCTTCTCCTGTTGGGGCTTTCCCGATGCTTTCTGGGTTCCTCAAGCTGCTTTTCTGTCACTAGCAACTCGGAGTGTTCCCTGGATGTCACCGGGGGAACCAGGAGAGGCTAGGAGGAAGAGAGCGGGTGGGTGATGGGGACTGGATGTCACAGTTCTGTCAGGAATGCAGAAACTGCACAGTGACTTGTGTTGCTATGGAAGCGTGCCTAACAAGTTCCAGAGACAAAACTGGCTCAGGCTGGCCCCAACCCAGTCCAACCTCACTGTCTAAGTCAACAGATTTTTCTTGAAGACCTATGAATGGGTCATTGTGTGTGCATTTGGAGTTATCTTGGCCCTTAGAGATGGGGAATCTGGAAGATAGGTGCGTTAAAGGGTAGTAGGCAGTAGGTCAGGTCTTTCTTTAGCTAAACTCTCTCATTCTTTCTTCCTCCCTTCCTCCTCTCTTCCCTGCATCCCCCCAGGTAGGGATGAAACCCACCTTCAGGTTAGGAAGGATTCTACCACTGGGCTATCTATATTCCTGGCCCTGTCTGTCTTGTTTTATCTCATGGTAGAGAATGCCAAGTCAGCCTTTGGATCCACTCAGTCTGCATGTTCTAGAGTTCAGCAAGGCGTTTTCTAACCCTGTAGGTATGCAGTTTGCAAGATAGTCATGGTGTCTGTTGAATGGAGCGTTCCAGAGTGCTGGGCAGAGGTCCCTCAAGCCTGCTGGAAGCCTCAGTGGGCAGAAGAGCTTAGAGGCTCATCAGACAGTGACTGCATGACATGACTAGACTGACTCTGTACGGCTTGGATTTGAGAGGTTTTTTTTCATCATTGACAAGTATTACATTTCTTCTCCATTGCTTTATTTTTTATTGACGTTTATTTCTAGGTGTGCATGTGTGTGCATGAGAGGGCTCGTGTACCCTGGGACTTACAGAATTAGTTCTCCTTTTCTACCATGTGGGGCCTGCTGATCCGTCATCAGGCTTGGCAGCAAGCATCTTTACCTACTGAGCCATCTTGCCGGCCCTACTATTGCTGCTTCTTCTTCTTCTCATTTTCCTTCTCCTCCTTCTTTTTCTTCCCGAGACAGGGTGTCTCTGTGCAACAGTCCTGGCTGTCCTGTTTCTTGCTCTGTAGACCAGGCTGGCCTCGAATTCACAGAGATCTCCTTGCTTCTGCCTGGGATTAAAGGCGTGTGTCACCACCGCCTACTAATTATTGCTTCTTCTTTTTTAAAAAATTTGTTTGTTTTGTGTGGATTGGTGTTTTTGCCTGAATGTGTATGTAAGGGTGTTAGATCTTGACCGTTGTGAGCTGCTGCCATGTGGGTGCTGGGAATTGAACCTGGGTCCTCTGGATGAGCAGCCGGTGCTCTTAACCACTGAGTTAAATCTCCGGCTCCCACTATTGCTGCTTCTGCTGCTTCTTCTTCTTCTTCTTCTTCTTCTTCTTCTTCTTCTTCTTCTTCTTCTTCTTCTTCTTCTTCTTTTTTCCCCCTGAGACAGGGTTTCTCTGTAGCTTTGGAGCCTGTCCTGGACTAGTTCTGTAGCCCAGGCTGGCCTCAACTCACAGAGATCCACCTGCCTCTGCCTCCTGAGTGCTGGGATTACAGGCGTGCCTCACCACAGCCTGGTCACTATTGCTTCTTTTAAAGGGCACAATTGGATAAGTTTCTGAAGTAGAACCCCTGGAGAAAAGCACACTAAGCCTTTGGAAACCTGGTTGTGGGCCTAGGCTCTGACTGTATTACTTTGGCAGGAGGAATTTTGAACTTTACTGTTCTTAGCTGCAAATGGGAATGGTGCCTTCCTCACTGGCTGTTTTATCAGTAATATATGTGAGGAATATGACACTGTGACACTTAGGAGGAGCCAAATAAATGAGAACCCTCATTGTCACTCACCTTCAGAACTACCTTCACCACCAGCAGGGACAAGAGTCAGTAGGCAGGATATGGTTTGCATGGCTTGCTCCCTAGGAACTGGATTTGCAAACATCAGTTTTGCATGGAGGTGGATTTTTGCCTGTTATCTCCTTGTTACAGCCCTGTGGGATCCTCCTTATCACCCCAATTGCCACCTCCTTTTAGGTACTCTCAACCCTCACCACAAACGCTTTCCTTCAATCATCTCTTGTTGCCCAGCAGGTGCTGCAGAGGAGACACTGGTCCATCCCCAAGAAGCTGCTGCATGCAGAGGTGGTAACTGGTAAGCTAATGTGAACTGAAACCTACTCTTGTGCCTGGACCATTGTTCCTATCTGCTCTCTGAAGGATGTGCTGTGCACATTTCTGGTTGATGAAAAGGAATCTTAGAGAGGTTAAGTAGCCTGCTTAACTTCACACAAGAAATCCTTCAGATAGCACCTGTCCTCGGAGTCTTGGTCCTAGCCACAGCAGAAGTTTTGAGAGAAGGCAGGGACATTTCCCCTAAGTGAGGAGTCTGACAGGTCATCCCCCTGTCTCAGTTATGTGAGCTTATGTGTATAATGTATCCTAGACACCCTTTATTTGCTTCTCACTTCTTCAGGCCAGTTGTAAAAATCAGACAAGAGCTGAGGGGCTGGGGACATAGCTCATAGAGCAGAGGTTCAGCATGTTCTAAGTCCTGAGATTGATGCTCAGCACGCTCCTCCCCCGTCCCTGTCACTGGCCTCTGTGAACTACTGGATATACTTTGACACATCATCTAGCTGCTCCACTCTTCCCTAAGGATTTTGTGCTCACCCAATGGCTTTTTACATTTCCAGATTTTTCCATCCGCCTTGTTTTTGGGTTTCTGAGTTTTTTTCTTGTTTTTTATTTTTGTTTTTTCTTTAAGACAATGTCTCTCTACATAGCCTTGACTGTCCTGGAACTTGCTTTGTAGACCAGGCTAGCCTTGGACTCACAGAGATCCATCTGCCTCTGCTTTCAGAGTGCTGGGATTAAAGGTGTGTCTCACCATGTGCCTCTGTTTTTGTTCTTGTGATGCTGGGGATTGAGCCTAGGACTTCTCAGTGAAGACAAGTACTTTACCTCCAGCCTTAACCCTTACTTTCCTAGGCTGGGTATGGTAGAACACGCCTGCATTCACAGCACCTGGGAAAGGAAGCTGAAGCTGGAGAATTGCTGTGTTCAAGGCCAGCATGGACTACATAGCAAGTTTCAAACCACCCTGTGGTACAGAGTCTGATTTTTTCCCCCTAAATTCAGCTTTCTCAAGGCTCTCCTTGCTCCCAAAGTTCTAAGATACATGTCTTAATCCTTTATTTATTCGAAATTAATATTTTGTTGGCAAGGCACCAGAGACTGGCTCACTGTGTATACTGATATCTTCATGATCTCTGGGCCTCCACATTTTTATTTGTGTACATTGGGTTGGTTCCTATAATGAACATCTGTTGTTTTTCCGCCTGCCCTGAATTCCCCCCCCCCCCCCCCCCCCCCCCCCGTCTTTTTGGTGAATCATCTCTTTTCCCTCCTTCCATTAGTGTGAATGGCCATGATCCTCCCTGCTTTCCCAGGGGCTCAGCACAGGATCTATCTAGCTCTAATGACCGACCAAAGGCTTGGTTCAGAGATAGGCGTGTGACCTGCCAGCCCAAGGAGAGTCGCCCTTGGAACTTCAGCTGGAAGCATCTGGAAATAAGCACTCCCTTGGTGGTTTTCCTCCTTGTCACAGCTTGGAGATGGGCTGCGAGGAGACCAAAAGAGAAGAAAACAACCATTGAGCCCCTTTGGCTAGAGTACAAGCTGATCGTGAAAACAAATAAGTGACCTTACATGCTGAAGCTGGGTTGGCTGGTATCAGTCATTTGCTGCCAAGAGTCTAGAGCTATAGCTTGAGTTGTGTGTTGGATACATGTCTTAGTGCTGCTGCTGTGTGTATGCACATGTGATAGGTATAAGAAGGCAGTATTTATGAGTCTGAGGTGGTGAGTGGCAGGGAGGGAGGAAAGGTACACACACTCATGCTTATCTGCATCATGGGGGTGTGAGGTAGCTGTGCTCCTTGGAATATATGAATGGGTCACATGTATGGGAGAGGACAGACCTTGTGTGTGTGTGTGTGTGTGTGTGTGTGTGTGTGTGTGTGTGTGTGTGTGTAGGAGGGAATGGAGGGGCACTGAGGTACAGTTGAGGTTTGTGGCATGTGAACTGCCTTTCTGGGAGAGAACCTGAGGTCCTGCCCAGCTTTGCATTCATATGTATTCATACTTCCAAAAGCACTTGCTCTAAGCCACCTGCCTGGCCAGAAGGACGGCTCAGCCAGAAAAGGCTGCACAAGCCTGGTGACCTCAGTTCAATCTCCAGAATGCACATAAAAGAGGAAGAGAGAAGAGACTCCATACAGTTTCCCCATGACACCCCCCCCCATCTTCAGCAGCCCACTCACATGCTGTGCGACCTAGGCTTGACCACAGAGTCCCTCTGTCACACACACACACACACACACACACACACACACACACACACACACACACTTGAATACTACTACTACTAAAAAACAAACAAACAAACAAAACAGCCTGTCTATTATCATCAGCTCCACCCAACTAAAAATCCTCATTGCTTTCCAATGACCAAAGCCAAATTCCTTAGATATCCAAAACTCATAAAACTTTTGTTGATGTTGGTAAAGCTGGAACTCTCAGAGGCAATTTAGACACACCTGTGACTATCACAGGAGGAAACTGGCAGGTGGAACCTTTTGGGGCACTAGGAGAGTTCCCCAGATCAGAGGCATTTCTTCCCTCTACCCAACCAGATGGACTGGTGGGCAGGGCTGGCCTTGGGGCACTCCCTTTTGAGTAGACTCCCTCAGCCTTTCCTCTCCTAGGCTATGGTTGCTTTTATGGCTGGTGATTTACTAAAGCTCCTGTGATAAATGGGTATTTGTGGCCTCCAGCTCTGATCTGGGCCCTTGATCTCCAGCCTTGTTTCCAAGGCAGCCCTGGCTGTGGCTGTTTCTTTGCTCTCTAATCCTATGCCTCACTACACAAACCAGAGCGATCTCCCTAAGCCAGCCTCCTGGCCAGGGTGTCTGATGGCATGGCTGTGCAGAGTGGGCTCTGACCATGTACACACTGGCCATTCAGTGTGTATCCCAAAGTCCCCCTTTCTTCTTCTTCTTCTTCTTCTTCTTCTTCTTCTTCTTCTTCTTCTTCTTCTTCTTCTTCTTCTTCTTCTTCTTCTTCTTCTTCTTCTCCTCCTCCTCCTCCTCCTCCTCCTCCTCCTCCTCCTCCTTCTTCTTCTTCTTCTTCTTCTTCTTCTTCTTTTTGAGACAGAGTTTCTCTGTGTAGCTTTGTGCCTTTCCTGGAATTCACTCTGTAGCCCAGGCTGGCCTCGAAATCACAGACAGCTGCCTACTTCTGCCTCCCGAGTGCTGGGATTAAAGGTGTGTGCCACCACTGCCTGGCCCGTCTGTCTTCTTACTCTCTGGTCTCGATTCTGTTCTTCCCACCCCCTGGTATCAAAACCCTTCTGTTCTCCATCCTGCCATTCACAAATGGCCATTTCACATATGACCTGACTGTGGGGAAGGTTAGTGATGGCCTCTGCCAGCCACAGTGGGCTGAGACACCAAAGCTAGGACACCTCCCAAAGGCTGCCCTATCATTGTCTTTTCGGGGCTCTGGGCCCGGAGGCTTCCTCTTTTACGCCAGCTATGGAATATCACTGATCCTGTGCCCTGGAAAGAACGAACAGACCCTTCTCTTTACCTGGAGACAGGCCATTGGTCCAGAGCTTACCATATAGTCCAGGCTGACCCTGAACTTGCTATGTTGCTGAAGATGACTGTGAACTTCTGATCCTCTCGTATCTACCTCCGAGAGATAAGATTACAGGTGTGCACTACCATGCTTAGTTTATGTGGTACTGGGCGTGGGACTTCCGTGTGTACTGGGCCGGGCACTCTTCCAGCTGAACAACCCTGGCTCCAAGTGTCTCTTTCTTGAGTAGCCCAGAACATCCAGGACCAGAAGCATTTGCATCTGACTTGTTAGTTTCCTGGGTCCTGACTGGGGTGCCCCGGCAAGTTATGGGATAGCTGGGCAGTCACAAATTAGCCAGCCCGGTGAATCATAGGCATTTAGGGGCATGATTGGAAGATATTTTTCCAACTACAAAAGACTCCCTCTAAAGGAGGGCCCTGGGCTGTTCTGAGGGATTGGGGGGAGGAGGAGAGGGCCAAATGGAAACTTGCAAGTTTTCATTAGACTAAGTGGGCCATAAGCAGCAGTAGTGTGAAGAAGGATGCTTGGCCACCTCACCCAACACAGGCTCCTCCAGCTTTCTTGGGTCCACCACTGTTCTTCCCATCCACTGTGGCTGTCCACAGCCTCTCCTTAGACCCTGCCCTTCCAGGTGCCCATCTCATGATGTTAAACTCTTGGACAACTTACCTTGTTCTTTATCACCCCATGGAGAGCATGTCTAGCTCTGAGCAAGGAGACAGAGCCACGCAGCTGTATGACTTTGGGTATGTTTCCTTAAATTTATTTATTTGTGTGCGTGCGTGCGTGCGTGCATGCATGCGTGTGCACACACAAACATGCTATGGTGTGCCTGTGAAGGACAGAGGACAACTTGTGGGAGTCAATTCTCTCCTTCTACCTATTTTATAGTATTATTATGAAAAGTAAGTGATATTTATAATATTATAAGGCTTTTTTGTTATTATTGTTTTATTTTGTTTTTGAGACAGGGTTTCTCTGTGTAGCCCTGGCTGTCTTGGAACTCACTATGTAGACCAGGCTGGCCTCAAACTCAGAGATCTGTCTGCCTCTGTCTCTCAAGTGCTAGACATGCACCACCACTACCTGGCTATTATAAGGCATCTTCTGGTGCTGTGTAAGTGTCACTGGGACTGTACTAGAAGAACACTTCCTGAGCTTGCTTACTCCTCTTCTGGGTAGTCAGCCCATTCCCACCCTGAGGTTCTATCATCAGAACCATGACCTACCATGAAGAAAAAAATACTAATCAGCCACAGCTGGTGGTCTAAGTCTGGAGTCCCTCCAGTCTGTCTGGATGGCAGAGTAAGTTCAGGTCAGCATGGGGAACTTAGTGAGACCACCTCAAAATACAAAGGACTCAAGAGAAGCTGGGACTGTCACTCTGTGAGGGAACACTTGCCTGCCCTATGAGTCTCTATTTGTCAGGCAGAGGCAATGAACGCTTTCGCCTTGAGGCACACAGCACAGAGCCAGCAATTAACTCTATTACTCATCCTGCGGCTTACAGATGGCTGTCCACACCATCTGTGGCTTCCTATTTAGATTGTTCAGTTGCCTCAGTGTACCCCCAGGTATTTGTATGCTGCCGCTTATCAATATTTAAAACGATTCCATTGTTCAAGGTGAATTTGAGGACACCACCTCGGTGCAGGGACAGCTTCTCCTGCTTCTCATCCCAGGTCTGGTCCACAGACTCAGCTGCTCCTTAGGTGGAGCTCATTTATGCCTCTGTGCCCCCTCCTCGGCCCTCCCCCTCTGAGATAGGGTCTCTTGTACCTCAGGTTGGCCTTAAACTCACTATATAGCTGAGGATGGCCCTGAACTCCTTCTCCTCCTGCCCCCACCTCTCAAGTGCTGGGATTGCAGGCGTGGACCACCACACCCTGTTTATGTGGTGCTGGCACCAAACCCAGGGTTTCTTGGCCTGCTAGGCAAACAGTTGAGCTACATTCTTAGCCACGAGTCTTTCTCTCTTTTTTTCAAAAATTGTATTTTTAAAACGACATTTATTTATTTGTGCGTATGTGTGCAGAGGCAGGAGAGAGCTGGGTCTTAACAGGGGGAGGACGCCTCCTCTTTTCCCCCTTAACTCTACAGGGAAGGCAGATGAGGGCGGAGCTGTCCACACAGGGCTCACTCAAGCATGTGTCTCCCTTTTGTTGAACTGGCTGCTGTGACCACAGTGGCCAGAGACTGCCTTACAAGGAGTTGTACCTGTGGCTGCCCCAGGCTGGTTCGTTCTCCTCCGACCACTTGGCCCTAGTCCCTGGGGCCTTTCCTTTCTACCTCTAGCCTGGGGAAGTTCTAGGCAGAAGCCACTGGAGAGAGCAGCTTTGCCTCTTAATGAGCAGGGGCCATGTTGGGAGGGGTTGGTTGGGGTCTCTGGGCAATAACAGGGAGTTGATAAGCGATATGGTTCTGGCCCAGGAGTGAGGGGCACCTCCTCTGTGAGCTTTAGTTGAAGCTTTAGTCTGCACAGCTCCGGGACCTTGCCATTTACTGCCCCTTTGCCCTCACCTTAAGAGACACTCCTAGGACCAAGGAATCAGGTGGCCAGGGTGGAGGAAGCTGAGATTTCAGGACGCTTGCTGGGTGGCTAGCTTTTATGCTGCGAGTTGTCTAATTCAGTTCCTTGGGAGCATTCCCCCTTCTGGTCCCTCCAGAAACAGTGTGGGGGAAGGGAAGAAAGGGAGAGCTGGCTGTCCCTCCCTGGGGCTGCCATACCTGTCCGACCAGCCCTTCCTTTTCTCCTTCCGTTTTCTCTCACTGGCTTGGCACCAGCCCAGGCTCCCTCCCTTTGGTTTGCTGGGAAAAGTCGCCAGTCTTGCTGGGTGTGGGCCGGTGGAGAGAGGATGGTGAACACACACCCAAATCAGCTTCCACCTTAAAATGGAGTGCTGTTTCAGGGGCTGGGGGGTTGCCTGGTGTAAACAGGCTCTAACTGGATTTCCTTCCCTCTTGCTAGCGTGCTGGAAGCCCAAGGCTGGGGACCGAAGAAGGTTGGGCTAGAGGCAAAAGACATGCAAAAAAGGGACATGGTCATTGTGTGCCCTTTTGGGATTTCTAGACTAGCCTTTCTGGTGTGTGTGTGTATGTGTGTGTGTGTGTGTTGTAAAAGGATCTTGTCTAGGAGGGGACTTCTGGGTCTCTATCCCTTTTGGTCTTGGGTGTTTCTCCTAGAGAAGGGGAGCAATCCATAGACTGTTCTCCTAAAAGGTGTTTGCCCCTCTCCCTGGTTTTGGGGTGTGTGTATCTACCTCCCCCCCCCCCCAGGGGATTTGGATACCTGTTATCTTTTGGTTTCTCTAGTTAAGACCCACCCAATCCCCACACATACCCTGCAGTACCTTCCAGAGAGCCCAGCCCATCAGGTAATTTAATTGCAGGTGGAATCTTTGCCTTCGGGACCCAAACCTCTTGCCTTCCACCCACAACCTGCCACAGCCCGCCCCACCCAGGCCTGGAGTGCCTTGCTCAGCTCCCCTGTCTCCAACCTCCCACAGGTGCATGCTGTGCCCCAACTTGCTCTCCTGACTCACTCTGATAATGTGGTAATAATGGGGTAATGAGTTCAGAGAGACAGGTGCAGGGAAAGGATGCTTCCCTCATCTTGCCTGGCTGCTTGGGGGCTGGGGGAGTGGAGGGTGGGTGTCCAGATGGCTGGACCAGCCGTGCCATTCTGTCCCACTCACCACTTTGCCTCACTTCCCATGACTTCCTGCACTGGGAGCCTTGGCAAGGTGTTCCCAAAGAAGCAGCAACAATGAAGACCGCAATGCCTCTCCTCTTCTCTGGTGTCCCCCTTTCTGCCTTGGCCTCTGTTCTTCATTCTTTTGCTCTTCCTTGAGGCCTACAGTGCTCTGCCTGGCCTGGGGAATTCTGGGATCTTGATAGGAAAGGAGACTACTGGGCTGTGTCCAGAAGAGAGCTGTGTTTGGTTTCTCTTTACCTTGCACTCAGTGAGAGGACAGCTTGAAGCGTGTGTTTATTCATTTAAATTGCCAGTGTCTTCTCAGCCCCTTTTGGCAGCCTGTGGTTGGCAGGATGTGGTGCAGGTAGGGGAGTGGGGTGATGGTGACTGTAACCTGGATAGACAGGGCAAATAGGAGCCTGGGAATGGAAGGGTCCTGCTGGTCAAATTGGCCAGCTCCACCTTAAGGAGGGTTTCTTTGAGGTAGTAAAAGAGACCAGCTGGATGTGATAGGGTACACCCACAAACCCAGAACCTCAGTGCTGGGGTGGTAAAGGCGGATGCCAGCCTGCTTTTTTTTTTTTTTTTTTTTTAAGACCCCAAATGCCAGGGAACCCTTTCCACCCAGACTTCCCCAGTGGTTCTCACAGAAGGCAGGAGACAAGATGCCTTGATCCCAGTGCTGGGAGACCCCAGGCTTATTTGCTGGTCTCATAGGAGGTCAACTGCTCTCTCCTGTACTTTTAGGGTGGGGTTGGAGAGGGATCCTGGGTGGGAGCAGCTCTCTACTGCCCTCACCTGAGTCCTGCTCGGAGGTAGCAGACGTTGGGTTAGGCCCTGCCCTCTCAGTGTCTAGCCACTCAGGTAAGAGGTCTTTTTCCCTCCCCTGGGGCTGGGCTCTCTTTTATAAAGGGCCCTTTCTGGGCGCTGTCCCACGGCCTAGAAGCAGCTGCTCGCCCGCTCGCTCTCGAACCTCCGCCTTCAGCGTCCTGCCATCTCTCCAGACTTCACCATGTCCATCAGGGTGACCCAGAAGTCCTACAGGGTGTCCACCTCCGGCCCCCGGGCCTTCAGCAGCCTCTCGTACACGAGTGCACCCGGTGCGCGCATGAGCGTTCCCAGCTTTTCCCGGGGCAGCAGCTTCCGGGGAAGCCTAGGCGCCGGTATGGGCCTGGGAGGCTTTGGCGGCGGGTCTAGTCTAGGGAGTATCTCAGCAGTCACGGTGAACGAAAGCCTGCTGAGCCCCTTGAAGCTGGAGTTGGACCCCAACATCCAGGCCGTGCGCATCCAGGAGAAGGAGCAGATCAAATCCCTGAACAACAAGTTCGCCTCCTTCATTGACAAGGTGAGAACCCCCCGCTGCCCGACTAAACTGTCCTGAACCCTTTCTTCTGCTGTCGTAGAGGATGGACACATCTCTAGCACCCCACGAGCTTTTCTTGTGCCCTACCCATCCTGGCTACACTCCCTTCCAGGTTCTCTCATACACTTCGGTTTGGGTCGAGAGGGTCTGAAGTGCTTGTGACTAAACGCCTTTGCACTCCCTCACCCTAATCCGCGCTCTGACCTGCCTATCCACTGGCGGGCCAGGCGCCTTCACCGTCGCCCAGCGGCTCTCTTGTGGCAGGGACCCCCCTACCCCCCCCCCCCCCCCCGCACCGCCCCAAGATTTCCTATTGGTGCCCTGGTGCGTTTTTCTGTCTTCCTGTTAAATAATGAAGGGTTGGGTAGGGTCCTAGAAGGTCGCAGGTGTCTCGATTGAACTCGGCAAACGCAGATGGTGGTCTTTGGCGTCCAGGGACAGAGTGCGGGGCTCAGGCTGAGTCACGGCTTGGCCCCTGCCCTGCTCGCTCAGTGTGGGCGGGGCCGCTGCGGAGCCAGGGCGGAGGCCGGCGTCTGCCCGTCCACCAGGAGGCGCTCCGGCGTCGCGGGGAGTCGCGGGGCTCCGCCTGGGGAAAGCCCTTGCGGGATTCAAAGTCTGCGGGCCTTGGACACTCCGCCCCAGTTTCACGACCTGTTAAAACCGGAGTTTACGGCCCCAGATAGCGTCGGCCTGCCAACGCCCATCGGCCTGCTTGGCCCTTGTACCCCTTTTAGGCTTCCTACCCTGGCTCCGCCCCAATCGCCCAGTTCCTTCGCAAGTCCAGAGCCAGGCCAGATTTTGCAGTCCTGTGGCTAGGTGGCCTTCGTGGCCCCAGGACGATTGGCCCGTTCTGCCTTGTGGGAACGGGAGGAGGGAAAACACGGGGCAGATGAGCCCGTGGAGTCGGAGGCCCCAGGAGCGCCTGCCCTTCTCACCAGGGCTTGCCAGCTGCTGTTCAGGGGCCCTTAGCTTCTCATTGAGTCCTGATGGAAAGCAGTCGGTGCAGGCGTGGAGGAGTATGACTTCTGGTTCCAGGGCCCCACAGTTTCCTGGGATGGGTCATGTTGTCAATTTGACTTCCTCATCTGTAAAATGGACAGGCCCTAAATCAGTTTCTGCCTGCTCAGCTCACACTGGGGGGAAGTTTAGCAGTGCCTGGCCCGAATTTAGCATTCCATTAGGATGAAATGGTTGAATCACTGGGGCTACTTGTTTATTTTTATTTTTAGTAATTACGGTGAAGAAAGGATCTGTCTCATGGGTGGTGGGAAAGTAATCCTATTGTTACCCCCCCCCACCCCCACCCCAGTTTAAAAAGTTACAGCTTCAGGCTGAGTGCACAAAATGCATTTCTCTCCTTTGAGCACGCTATTAGACGTATAAAAGAGTTCCTCCTGTACCATGTCCTGGATTGCATGTTCTAAGATGTGAGTTCAGTGTTTATGGTAGGAGGGGAGGGCTGTGGAAACTGGGCAAAAGGGTGTGGAGACGCCAGAATCTGTGAATCTCAACGGTTGGGGCTGCAGGGTGGGAAGGAGACAGACCTGCCTTCTCTTACCTCTTCCTCTGCTGAAAGTGGGCTCTGTGTGGAGAAGGAACTCCCAAAACGCCTACCCGAGCTTCTGGAGGCTTTTTCAAGGTTAGAGAGACCCAGACCAAGTTACACAGCTTGAGTTAGAGGCAGTACTGACGTAGAAGCCTTAGCAAGCACTCTGGGCCTCAGGGAGAAAGTTCCCTAAAATTTCTAGGGCCTGCCGGGATTATGCACATCTTTAATTCCAGCATCGGGAGGCAGAGCCAGGCGGATCTCTGTGAGTTCGAGACTAGCCTGGACTACAGAGGGAGTTCCAGGAAAGGCACCAAAGCTACACAGAGAAACCCTATCTTTAAAAAAAAAAAAAAAAAATCCAGGGCCCTTTCTTCAAGGTCTCTCCAAATAATGATTGATAGTATTTGATATGAATAATCTATCCCCTTCTCAAACTTATATAACAGGTAATTAACACATCCTCAGAAAGTGGGGCTTTTTTTTTTTTTTTTTTTTTTATTGATCTGTGATGTATAGTCTATGCAAATAAGATCTGTGCTGCAGGTACAGCATTAGCCTTTCCTGTTCTAAGTGCCGGAGGGACATGGCTCCAGATGTCACCATCTCACTGTGCTATTCCCCGGGTCATAGGTGACCCCCTTACTCAGGGGAGAAGACAGTGCTTGTTCCCTCTAGACCCTGCCCCTAGCCTGATGTGGACCTTTTGCTGTGCCCCCATGCAGGTGTGCTTCCTGGAGCAGCAGAACAAGATGCTGGAGACCAAGTGGGACCTGCTGCAGAAGCAGAAGACGTCAAGAAGCAACATGGACAACATGTTTGAGAGCTATCTCAACAACTTGAGACGGCAGCTGGAAGCCCTGGGCCAGGAGAAGCTGAAACTGGAGGCAGAGCTTAGCAACATGCAGGGCCTGGTGGAGGACTTCAAGAATAAGTGAGCCCCTCCCCAAATGAAGGCAGCTCACCTTGCCCTACATTTTGAGACAGAGGCCTAAGTCCCCATTGCCCTCTGCTTGTGGGCAGTTTGGTCCTGTGGCTGTATGATCAGTTTTGTTTGGGATAGTCTATATTTTATGCTCACCATCTAAGATGCTGATAGCGTCAGCCTGCTTTCAATCCCAGGACTGTCTAGATTTGGGTAACAAATTTCCTGTTTAAATAGTGTACCTAACCTCGGTATGGTGGCATATGTCATGTGTAGTATTCCATTCAGGAGGCAGAGGCAGGAGGATTATACAAACACAGTCTGATCTTCATAGTGAGTTCTAGGCCAGCCAGAGCTACACAGTGAGATTCTGTTTTCTAAAAAAAAAGTGCACTTAAATGAGAGGCAGCTAGCAGTCCTCAATTTTACACAAACAGCCGTGATCCAGCCTCTGGCAAGCGCCAGACAGTGCTCTGAGGTCTCAGGTCAGGCCCCATGCTAACTCACTCAACACGCCAAATCTAGCGTGTATTTGGAGAGTGCATTCCTGTTCTTGGCCTCCCCACTGGCTGGATAAGGTTGGGTGAGGAGAAGGAAATGGTAGGGAGGTCAGAAGGACCAGCCTCTTGTGCCTTACATTTCTGAACTAAACTTTGTAGACATTCATTTCCCCCATTGGAAAACAAGGTGGGTAGGAGTGAAACTGTGCATGCTCGCGTTTGGCTGTGCATGCATGTGTCCTGCGTGGGGCTCTGTCCCTGGCGGCAGCAGACACAGGGCAGCCTTGTCTTCACCTTTGCCCGCTGACTCCAAGTCTTCTCTTACTAGGTACGAGGATGAGATCAACAAGCGTACAGAGAAGGAGAACGATTTTGTCCTCATCAAGAAGGTGAGAGTCTGGGGGGCTGCAGAGATGGCTCAGTGGTTAGAGCACTTACCTCTCTTCAGAGGACCTGAGTTCTGTTCCTAACACCCACATCAAATGGCTCACAACAGCCTGTAACCACAGCTCCAGGGGATCTGATGCTTCCAGCCTCCGGCACCTGAACTCATGTGTGCATTACCACATGCAGATGTGCACACTTACACATAATTAAAAATAATAAAAATAAATTTAAAAAAGAAAACGAGGGTCCTCTAACCTGCCTGCAGACACAGGAGGTGAGCTTTGGGACTTAGATGAGGAGTTTTCTGATGACCACATTGCTTTCTAAGTAATAGGACAAATTCCTTTGCCATCTGATGTAAATAATAGATAACTAATAGAAAAGTAGACAAGAAAGAGAATTAGTTTCCTGCAGTTAGATAGTATTTCGGTTATCAAGTTGGACAAGGTTAGTGGTCTAGCCTTAGCTTTCTGGAGGAGGAAGGGTAGGGTGTGGGCCTTCAGGAAGCAGAGATAAAGTTCTTGGCTGGGATCCAGGGGAATAGACAGCAGCTAGGCTGGAGGGCCAGCCACACGTCTAAGCCATGGGCAGATGTTGGGGAGCTCCTGGGTACTGAACTTAGGCCCTTTCCCTCCCCTCAGGACGTGGATGAGGCATACATGAACAAGGTGGAGCTGGAGTCCCGACTGGAAGGGCTGACTGATGAGATCAACTTCCTTCGACAGATCCATGAAGAGGTACTTTCTCTGGGACTGGAGTGGGCAGGTCCTCCAGCCTGTCAGTATCCTACTCTGGCACCTGGATGGTCTATCCCTGTCTTCCAGCACATCACTCAACAAGGGTTCGATAACTGTAGCCACCAGTCAACATTGTTGTAGAGGCTGCAGCCCCTACTTGAAATGGGGAAATGGGCTCTGAGAAGCGAAATAACCCATCCCAGGTCCTCATACAGAGTGGTAGCCCAGCCTAACTCAGACTTGTGGTGTTCTCAGAGCCCTTCATCCTGGTCTTTGCACTGTGTTGAAGGCCTCTAGGCTTTAGTATTGGGGCAGAGAGTGGGGCAGGGTCTTCCCCTTGGCTGTTTACCTAACTTCAGGCTTTCCTTGCTGCCTCCCTCCATGGCTCTGAGTTTTGGCTGTCTTCCTTCTGCTGTCAACTTTGATGTTTCTAAGCCCTAGCTCTCACTTGCTCCTTGTCATGTTGCAAAGGACCCTGTGTACAGGGACAGAGCCTTACCACCACACCCCTGCCCTGCAGGAGATCCATGAGCTGCAGTCTCAGATCTCAGACACGTCCGTGGTGCTGTCTATGGACAACAGGCGCTCCCTGGACATGGACAGCATCATTGCTGAAGTCCGTGCCCAGTATGAGGCCATCGCCAAACGCAGCCAGGCTGAGGCTGAAAGCATGTATCAGATTAAGGTAAAGAACAGGGTTGTAAGCCTCCGTCTCCCTTCCTGGCCAGTTCTGTGCCCTGGATCATGAGGAGGGAACTCATGTGGGCTGGTTCTGCAGAACGGAAGCCTGGAGTTCTGGAATGGGACCTTTATTTGTGTGTGTGTGTGTGTGTGTGTGTGTGTGTGTGTGTGTGTGTATACATACTTATGCATGCTTATGCACATATGTAGGAGGTTGGTGGGTGAGATGACCCAGGCTTTTGTGACTTGACCAAGAAGGGGCTCTCCCATCTAGAACCTCACTTCCCTTCCTGCCTCTGCAGTACGAGGAATTGCAGGCCCAGGCTGGGAAGCATGGGGATGACTTGCGCCGCACCAAGACTGAGATTTCTGAGATGAACCGCAGCATCAACCGCCTGCAGGCAGAGATTGAAGCTCTCAAAGGCCAGGTACTGCTGGGCTTGGGTGGGGCTGGGGAGAACCAGGGCTGAGAGCAGGGAGTGGGTGGGGGGGGGGTGGGGCAGCTGCTCCTCAGCTGTCTCAGCTGCTGTGGGCGTCTCCATGAGCAGCATCTAGGGAAAGAGCTCTGGGTGGTTGGCTAGAGTCCAGCTCCCATTCCCCCAGGCCTTCTCTACTAGTCTACCATACGCAGGGCAAGGTTGGGTTTTGGTACTTGATGAAAAGTCTAGAAGCTAGGGATCTGATCCGGATAAAGCAAAGCTCTTGCATTGCCGCAGGTGGAAGTGTGAATGGGAAATACCTGGAAGCAACTCCCATAGGTTTGCTCAGTGTCACCTACAGAATTTTCTTTTGGCTGGATGGAGTTGGTCTGAGTCAGAGAGGGGGGAACTTTCAAAGAAGCTCAAGGTAGGGCTGGGCATGTAGCTCAAGTTGCTCAAGTGCTTGCCTAGCATGCCCAAGGCCCTGGGTTCAGTATTGCACACCAGTAATCCCAACAGTTGGTAGGCTAGAATGGAGGATTGCTGTGAGTTCAAGGCCAACCTGGATTATATAGTGAGTTCTAGGCCAGCTTGGGTTTTAAATCAAATGACAACAAAAGAAGTCCAATGTGGGTGGATTTTAGGGAGGAGACATACCAGATACCATCTGCTTATCTGTCTCCTTCTCCACAGAAAGCAACCCTGGATGCTGCCATCGCTGATGCGGAGCAGCGTGGGGAGATGGCCGTTAAGGATGCCAATGCCAAGCTGGCTCAGCTGGAGGCTGCCATACAGCAGGCCAAACAGGACATGGCCCGACAGCGGAGAGAGTACCAGGAGCTGATGAATGTCAAGCTGGCGCTGGACATCGAGATCGCCACCTACCGCAAGCTGCTGGAGGGCGAGGAGAACAGGTGGGTCTGGATGTCTCTCCTGGGAAGGGTGGGTGCTGTCTGGAGCCTTCCTGGGACTTGGATTCTGCTGTGGGAGGAAAGAAAGGGCCAAGAATTGGTCCTGACATCTGTGCATCTGGTTACAGGCTGGAGTCTGGAATGCAGAACCTGAGGATCCATACAAAGAACACCGTTGGCTACCCAGGTGAGTGTCCTGGGTGTTGGAGATGGAGGGCAGAGGACCCAGGAAGTCAGGGTTCTGGAAGAGGCTGTGTTTGGTAGCAGTTGGCCGAGACCAAGGGAGGGAGTAGGATCCCTGTTCTTGGGAGAATCCCAGGGTGATTGACGATAGACTAAGGACCTAAGTAATATCCTCACTAATAGAAAGTCCCACATAAATGCTAGCTGTGTGCCTGGCCCGTGCTAAGTTCCTTATATGTGTTATTGTGGGCTCTAATGAATCTTCACATTCCTCTCCAAATAGCTGAGGGAAGGGTTCCGTTGAGTGCTCATCAGGCATGTGTGGCTAGTAGGGAAGTCTCTTCTGTGCTGGGTCTGCTTCTCCAGACAGCTGAGTTGTGACCCACCTAGTCATCAGTCAGGTCTGGGCCAGCCTCTCCATCTACGGTTATCAGAGAGTGACTAGGGAGAAGGGGCCCCAAGCCTGTGCTCACGTGGCTGTCTCTTTCCCTTGCCCTGGACCAGGAGGGCTGAGCCCAGCCTATGGGGGACTCCCCAGCCCTGGCTTCAATTTTTCTGGAGGCTCAGGTGTCGTTACCCACACCAAGGCTGTGGTGGTGAAGAAGATCGAAACCCGTGACGGGAAGCTGGTGTCGGAGTCCTCCGATATCCTGCCCAAGTGAGCGGCCGCTGGAGCCATTGCCAGCCTGTGCTTCTGCAGCTGCTCGGGGCTCACGAGGAGGCAGCTGTATGGCAGAGTGCAGGGAATAGGATGGGACCTTCCATCTGGAGTACCCCTCTGGCCCCCACCTCCCTCCCAAACCCAATTCAATTATGTTTTCCAAAATAAAGCCTCAGCTGGCTCCATCAACTGGCTTTGCTATGTGTATGTGTATTTGGGTGGGGAGGGTCCTTCCTGGGGCATGGAAGCTTGGTGTGCAGGGCAGGAAAGTCTCCTCCAGGCTGTCCCAAAAGAATGTGCCTTGGCTGATGCTCTGGCTGCAGACCATGGCTTTTTTTCTTTTTCTTCTTTTAAGATTTATTATTTGTTTATTTATTATGTATGCATGCCTGCACTACAGGCCAGAAAAGGGCACCAGAAGGTTGTAGTTGTTGAGAATTGAACTCAGGACCTCTGGAAGAGTAGCCAGTGTTCTTAACCGCTGAATCATCTCTTCAGTCCCTTGGACCATGGTTCTTTGCCAGTGCATAGCCTCTTACAGTTTACAGCAGAGTCTCATTCATCCAGGTTCACTTGAGCTTTGCAGCAAGGAACCAGGTTTGGGGTGGTCCTATCAGAGAGTCAGTCTGCTGTTGCCAGACCTCAGCATCAGGACCACTCACAGAAAGTGGCTGAGCTGGGCATGGAAGTCAGGACTGTCCAATTCTCAAGCCTGTCCTTGAGCAAACACACAGCTTCCTTATGTCCATCTAGATGTCTTTGCTAGGGGCCTAGGAGGTCTGGGTTCCTATCCCTGCAGATGTCCAGAGTCTATTTTTAGTAATGGGTGTGTGGTGCCTATAATTTCTAGATGCCACGATAGTTCAGTACAGGACTTGGCACTGATACATGGGTTTGTCCCTGCGCCTCACCGTCACACCCACCCACATTGCTTCACACCGCCCTTTCCTCCCCTTTTAATGCTGTGCTTGATAGAAAGGGTGTGTGTGGAGCCAGTGTTTGCATGTGGAGGGTGGACTGTGTGCTTTTGGGTGTATATAAGTTCCTTACAGTGTGTGAAGGGGTTTGACTATCTGTCCAGTCTCCCAAGGTTTAGGGCCGGAAACAGCCGGATGAAGCATGGCTACAGCTCCTGCACAACTGCCATCAGTGTGGAGTTTCTGGCTGTCACACGGTCTGTGCACTGCTGGACTAGGTGTGCATCAGGGCTTAGCACCGCTGCTGAGCCTTATATTGTATCAACTCTGTTGAAAACGGTTGGAGAATAAACAGATATGCAGACAGGAAGTAGGAACAGACTAGTCCAGGAAGCTCATGGGTGGCCCCTCTGTGGCTAGGGTACTTATATTCCAGGTCCCTGGCATCAATCAGCCTTGCCATCTTCCTAGCCCCATGGAGATGTGCTTTTAGGCCAGCATTGTCCTCCCAAGCCCTCTAGCCAGCTCTCAGCCAGGTAGTAAGGGACTTCAGTCATTATTGTGTTACCATGTTGGTCAGAGCCTGGGCAACGACAGCCCTAATATGCCAGGCTTGGCCATCTGTCCTTACTTAATAAGCCAGTTAAACAAACCAACGATAGTGAAAAACAGAAAAAAGACTCCTCAACATGGCCACCTTGGGAAGAGGAACAAAGATACAATGACCGCCCCAAGTCCATTTTCAGAGTCTTGGCCTGAGATTTGGGTTTAAGATGAGGGCCGGAGCACAGCTAGGCAGTCCTGGCCAGGGTGTGTTCCCACCCACAGGCAGACCTGGCCAGGGTGTATTCCCACCCACAGGCAGACCTGGCCAGGGTGTGGTCCCACCCACAGGCAGACCTGGCCAGGGTGTGGTCCCACCCATGGGCAGACCTGGCCAGGGTGTATTCCCACCCACGGGCAGACCTGGCCAGGGTGTATTCCCACCCACGGGCAGTCCTGGCCAGGGTGTATTCCCACCCACAGGCAAACCTGGCCAGGGTGTATTCCCACCCATAGGCAGTCCTGGCCAGGGTGTGGTCCCAGCCACCACTCAGCCATCTTTGTCTTGGCTCCAGTCTTGCCTGCAAGGTGGTGTGACAAATGGTAAATCTCAGGGAAACAAACTCCCCCCATGTGGCTGGGCCAGGCTTCCTGAGCTTCTTGATTTCAGCATGCTTTGTTTTAGAACTCTGTCAGCAGAAGTGAGAGACCCAAGTGTCTCTTTGTCCCTTCCGATGCTGCCACATTGAGTAAATCTCCTTTTAGAGTTGGGGACAAAGCCGCAGCACTGTCAGAAAGAGCACGAGCTGCCTGTTTTGGGGTTGCCCCATTGCTCCATGGGAAATTCTTAGTCTTTCTTTTCCCCCCTAAATCAGCTTAAGAGACCACTCTTACAGCACCTGTTGGACCACACGGGCAAACCCTCTGTATTTTAAAAACTTGACATTTTATTTTTGTATTTCTGTATTTCTTCATTTATCTATTGTGTATAGACAGGCCGGAGAGTGACTTGTAGGAGCTGTTCTCACCTTTGCCCTGTGGGTCCTGGGAGTGGAATTCAGGTTGGCAGCTTTGGCAGCAGGGGCCTTTACCTGGGTTATCTCCATGTTACTCTTAATCCTTTTTCCCTTCTCTTTTAAATACAGGGTCTTATTGTAGCCTACACTGGCCTTGAACTCACTACCCTCCTGCCTTTGCTGGGTGACAAGTGAGTGCTACCACACTTAGGGGCAAATTCAGTTTTATTATGGTTATAAACGCACACATAAGTGATTCCCAGGAAACAGGAGGATAGTTATCAGCATTGCTCTGGGCCATCAGAACCCAGGGAGAGGGACCTTTTGCCGACTAGTGCCCCGAGTCAATATTTTCAGTTGTGCACACCCAGTTCTTGACCACCTGTCTTATCAGGCCCTGCTGCCAGGCAATGGGCAGGCTGGGAGAAGCCTTCCCTCATAGTTGCCAGATGATCTCCACACCCTAGATGTTTGTTGAGGGAAGGCTGTACGACTCTTCCATGCTGGAGCCCTGTCTTCTCTCGTGTGTACCACCACGGGGCAAGGCCACCCATCGCTCAGGAGTTACCCTCCTTTACCTGTCAGAACTTATGTATTGATTTATTTTTAATCATTTTTAAAATTGGTTTTTATGTGTTTTGCCTGCATATATGTGCACCGTGTATGGGCCTGGTACCCGTAGAGGTCAGAAAATGGTTTTGGGACAAGAGTTACAGAATTAGTGTGCTCTCTTGTGGGTGCTGGGAATTGAACCTGTGTCCTTTGGAAAAGCGGCTGGTGGTCTTAACCACTGAGCCATCTCTCTAGCCCCTACTTTTTATTTTTACTATTATTATTTTGGATAGGGCCTCACTGTGTAGTCCTGGCTGTCCTGGAGCTCACTATGTAGCCCAGGCTGGTCTCAAAGCCCTAACTCACAGAGATCTGCCTGCCTCTGCCTCCTGAATGCTGGAATTACATGCACAACCACATTCAACCCTGACGTAACTTAAACACTCACAAAGGATGGGGGTGTAGCTTAGAGGCAGAGGGTTTGTCTATCATGCACAAGGTCTTGAATTCCATCCTAAGAACTAAGAACATCTTTTTCTCCCTTAAGCAAATGCAGGGGCTGTGGATGTAGCTCAGTTGGTAGAGTGCTTGTCTAGCATGCATGAAATCTTGGGTTGGATCCCCAATACCACATAAGCCAGGAATGGTGGCACAGACCTGTTATCCCAGCACTTAGAAGGTATCAGAAGTTCAAGTTTGAGGCCAGCCTGGGATATAGGAGACCTTGTTTCAATGAGTGAATGAATAAATAAATGAAATCCAGTCCTTATTTATACGAGGGAACTCAGAAGGATGGAAGATAAAAATTCTTAAGTATACCTAGCCCCGAACACTTGTAGGTACTCCATCTGGAAAGTCAGCCAATCATGAACAGAAAACATTCCAGGATTGCACCCATATCTCATAATTCAGATCTCCCCCCTTGTCCTTATTATCTAAATAAAAACATTGTGTAGCTTTGCATGATATTAGAAGTAGACTCACATGACTCAAAATACGAGGAAGAGCTCGGTTGGGTGGCTCAGGCTTGTAATGGCAGCTCTTGAGAGGCGGAGGCAGAAGGGTTGTGAGTTCATTGTCAGCCTGGGCTATCAAGCTAGACCTTGTCTCAAATCAAAACCCAAACATAAAAACCAAAACAAACTAAATAAAATCAAAGCAAAATGGAAGTCAAGTGACAGGAGTGTGTGTTAGGTTCAGTGCAAACTGCAAATGATTTTCTTTGAGAGGCTGAGATTGAGTTTTCACAAGGACTGAGGCACAGCTGTGCCCGCTGCCCTGCCTGGCTTTCGCTTAATGAACAGGGAAAAAAAAAAGAAAAGAAAAGACTGCTCCTGGTATGATGGAGAAGAAAGTTTATTGTAGATATGTTGGAGAGCGTGGCCAGAGGCAGGAACATCTGGGAGAGTCCAGAGTGGACATGACCCTGGGCCATGGGAGGGTGGGGGAGGTGAGAAGGGAGAGAGAGCAGCTGCTGACCAAGAGGGGTAGCCTGGGCCAAGAGACCGGCCTGGAGAGCAGATGAAAAGACCAGGTGTGGAGGTCTGAAAGAAAATGGTCACCATAAGCTCCTTGGGAGGGGCACTATTAGGAGGTGTGGCCTTGTTGGAGGAAGTGTGTCACTGTGGGACCATCTCTGAGGTCTTCTATGCTCAAGGTTCACCCAGCATCTCAGTTCACTTTCTGTGTCCTGTGGATCATGATGCAGAATCCTCAGCTCCTTCTCCAGCACCATGTCTGTCTGCTGCATACGATACAGCTGCCATGCTCCCCGCTATGATGACAATGGGCTAAACCTCTGAACTGTAAGCCATCTCAATTAAATGTTTTCCTTTATAGAGGTTGCTGTGGTCATGGTGTCTCTTCACAACAACAGAAACCCTAACTAAGACACCAGGTAACCAAATGGCTGGATTAGATAGGAAGGGCAGCTCAGCCCCTGGGCTGGAGAAGTTTAGTGTAGTGGGAGGGGTATGCTGGCTAAGAGGACCCTGTATCAGGTCGGGAGTGAGGGATGTACGGGAGGACCTGGTGGCCAGGTCTGCTTTGATATGTTAAATAGGCATCTCAGCCTTTGACTTAGCACTTAACACCTTACTAACACCACTGATTACCCTTAAAGGCAGGCCTGAGCCCCAGAGTCACCAATGTCCTTTTGGTCACACGGGATTTTTATCATATGTAAGCTAAATTAAAAAGAAATTACTTTCTGCTTTTGAGTGCATCAGACAGGCATGTTATTCACAATTCAAGAACCCTGCTCAGTTGCCTTGTTTCTCTTGCAAAGGGCAGCTGGGCTGTGTTTCTTGTGAGTTGTCCCAGGTGGTGTCTGTGTATGTACAGTTCCTGTGGTTCATGTTCGCACACACCTTGTCAATGTTAACTTGTCATGAAGGGGCAGGGTGCCGTATGTTGTCATAGCCCTGCTTTGACTTCCACCTGTGCAGTGTTGGGAGGAAGGGAGCAGGAAAGGGTCGAGCACGGTGGCCTTGGCAGCCACCATGCTGTCTCTCCCACAGTGGCTTGTTATTCTTGCATCCTTCCTCCTTGTAGCCCAGGACCCTCTCTGCTACCTGCCGCGGCCACCCCCTTTTGGGCACCCGTTCTTCAGATCCACCCTGAGACTCAGGCCTGCGGGTCATGGGACACGGTCAGTGTGGGCCAGTCTTGGCTAAGCACAGACCCTTTGCTCTTTTTTCTTTTCCTTTTTCTTGCTTTCTTTGTGTAGCCCTGGCTGTTGTGGAAACTCGCTCTGTAGACCAGGCTAGCCTTGAACTCAGAGATCTCCCTGCTTCTGCCTCTTCGTGCTGGATTAACGGTGTGTGCCACCACTGCCCAGGCCCTTGCTTTTTTCTTACTGAGGCATCTATGTTATGGAGGCATTCACACCCCAAGATCCACATATTCCTTGAGAAATTCCCAGCTCCCCGTTTTCCTGATGCCTGGAACAGGAGCTTTCCTATATTACAAAAGACTTTCCTTCCTGCCCTAGCGGGTGTGGTGGTTATTCTTGGTTGTCAACCTGATGCATCTGGCAAGAGGGAGGCTCAGTTGAGGAGTTGCCTCCATTGGCCCCCAGATAAATGTCTGTGGGGTGCTTTCTTGATTGCTAACTGATAGAGGAGCCCAGCCCTCTGTGGGCCGTGCCACCCCTAGGCAGCTGGGTCTGGGCTGTATAGGGAAGGCGCTGAACAAGCAGTAAGCAGTGGCCCTCCATGATCTCTGCCTCAGCTTCCCTCGATCATGGGTTGTGATCCTAATAAACCTTTCCTCCCCAAGTCGCTTTGGGGCAGTGTTTTACCGTAGCAACAGAGAAGCAAACAAATACCTATTGCCTTTTCTTTTCTTTCTTTTTTTATAATTTTTTTTCAGAGTTTTATTTATTATGTATACAGTGTTTTGTCTGCACATATCCCTGCAGGCTAGAAGAGGGCACCAGATCTCATTACAGATGGTTGTGAGCCACCATGTGGGTGCTGGGAATTGAACTCAGGACCTCTGGAAGAGCAGCCAGTGCTCTTAACTTCTGAGCCATCTCTCCAGCCCCCTGCCTTTTCTTTTTGAGACAGGCTTCATGGAGCCCAGGCTGGCCTCAAACTCTGCATGAAGCCAAGGATGACCTTGAACTCCTGATACTCTTGCCTCCATCTCTACTGTGGTGCTGAGGATCAGTCTCTGGACTTCTTCCATATACTTTACCAACTTCATCCCCAGACAGACCTCCTTGTTAGAGCACTTTAGGATGGCAGTGAAATTGAGTGGGGTTTTAGAGGGCTCCCTTGCCTATTAGCTTCACGGTCAACCTGACCAAATTTAGTTTCACCCGGAGAGGGAATCCCAACAGAGAAATGGCCTCCATCAGATTGGCCTGTGGCCACGTCTGTGGGGCATTTCCTTGATTGCTAGTTCCATTTCTGTGCCATCCCTGGGCAGGCGGCCCTGGGCCATATGAGAAAGATATCAGAGCATGAGCTTAGGCGCCAGCCAGAGCCATAGCAGTGTGCTCTGGTTTCTGCTTCAAGCTCCTGCCTTGAGTTCCTGCCTCAGCTTCCCTTGATGATGGATTGTAGCCTGTAAGAGGACATAAATCCTTTCTTCTCCAAGTTGCTTTTGGCTAGGGTGATGATCACAGAAACGGAGATCAAACCAGGGCCCACCCTTTCCCCTAGGAGGTGCAGGCAACTCTCCCCACGGAGTTTATTTCCACTGGTTTTTACTGACACATGGTTTTTATTTTTACTGACACATGGCTGTCATGGTGTCTATGGCTGACATTATGGTTTACTCAGTGTGAAGTCTGTACGTTTGGATATGCCTCATGCCATGGATCCTTTATCATCTTGTCACGTGGAGTCATATCATGACCCTAAAAGAGTGTACTTCACAAAACCCAAACCGGGTTTAGTTACTCAACTACCAGTGTCTATTCCCAAGATAAAGTGCCAGTCCTGGCTTGGCCTGAGGGCTGTGCCGGCTGGGCCTCTGCCCACCCAGGAGATATTATTTCTGTGTTAAGCTCCCTGGTTAGCCTGTGTTTCATCCATGTAGGTGATGTCACTCACTCCTGCTGACAAGCCTTATTGATGTCAGCTTAGCCTGTACTGTCAAGCTCAGTGGTTCTCAACCTTCCTAATGCTTTAATACAGTTCCTCAAGTTGTGGTGACCCCCAACCATAAAACTATTTCATTGCTACTTCATAGCTATAATTTTGCTACTGTTATGAATCATGATGTAAATATATAATATGCAGAATATCTGATATGGGACCCCTATAGGGGTCGAGACCCACAGGTTGAGGACCACTGCCCAAGCTCTACTGTATAGGAGCTGCTCCCTCTGCTTGGGTCTCACTCCTGCTTTAGGGTCTCGGACTGAGAAGGCATGCAGGGTAGTCAATGACACTGCTAAATACGGAGTCTGTAATTCTGGTTTCTTGGGAGGCTCTGGAAAGGTTACAAATAATACCTTTGCAAAAGAAAAGGTAGGATTGGGGATGTACTCAGTTGATAGAGTGCTTACCCATCATGCACCGTGCCCTGGGTTCAACCCCCAGCAACTCAGAAACCAGGAGTGGTAGCATATACCTATCATCCTAGCACCCGGGAGGTGGAGGCAGAAGGACCAGAAGTTCAGGTCGTTCTGGCTAAGACTTACTGCATAAACCAGGCTGGCCTGAAACTCACAGAGATCTGCCTGCCTCTGCTTCCCCAGTGCTGGGATTAAAGGCGTGCGCCTCCGCCGCCGCCGCCACCGCCACCACCACCACCAGTCATTTCATCTTATTTTATAGATACTTTGTTGGGTAGTTTATGGATGCTCAGACTGCTGAGCTGAGAAAGCTGCACTTGATCTGATCTCAGGAGCACTGGGGTCCACTGGAGGTTTTTGGTTTGTTTGTTTGTTTTGGTGGGGAGCAGGCAGGGCTTTTAGGAAGATCAATCCTGGCATTGTAGGATAGGGACACACAATTCAAGTCACTCCAGCAAAATAAACTCTGGGAAAGAATCAAAAGACCTGGGTGGACACTGGGGTCTGGCATCCGAGGGGTCTGTGATCTGACTGTCGCCTCTGTCTCGCCATTTCAATGGAGTAAAGGCAACGGAGCCATGTCATGGAGGTGGTGAGAGTGAGCACCATGATGGGTTGACCAACCGGTTTGTGAACCACCAAGAGACATGAGATTTCTCCTCGTAGGAGACAGTCTGTCTCTCTGTCCCCTCTCTTCCCTGTCACAGACACCACAGTCACTTCCCATGGAACAGCAAGAAGGCAGAGGGCCAAAGAAGGCATCTCTCTGCTCTGCGACAGTCTCCTCAGTGAGACTTTATCCCTCCCTCCTTTGTTGTAATAAAATCGAGAGAGAAAAGTTCTCTCTGTCTCTGTCTGTCTGTCTGTCTGTCTGTCTGTCTGTCTTTCTGAGACAGGGTTTCTCTGTGTAGCTCAGGCTGTCCTGGAACTTGTTTTGTAGACCAGGCTGGCTTCAAACTCACAGAGATCCACCTGCCTCTGCCTACTGAGTGCTGAGATTAAAGGTGTGCACCACCACCGCCCAGCTACTCTCTTACTTTAAAAAAAAAAAAAAAAAAAAAAAAGATTTATTTTTATGTTTGGGTGTTTTGCCTGCATGTATGTCTGTGCACCACATGAGTGTGGTGCCTGTAGAGGCCAGACTCTGCAGAACTGGAGTTACAGATAGTTGTGATGTCATGTAGGTGTTGGGAGTCCAACCTGGGTCCTTTGGAAGATCAGCAGGTGCTCTTAACTGCTGAGCCATCTTTCCAGCCCCCTCTTCATCCCTCTTGTTCTGTATTCCAGTCCAGAGTGGTCAGGGGGCTTTGCCTCATCTGACCCTGAATCTGCTCTTAGGGAGTCAGGCTCAGCTCTCCTATGGAATCCCAGAAGCAGACAGTGTCTTGGGAAGTCTAGGCGTTTGGTGGTAGGGGTTAGATCAGATCCAAAAGACTTGGATCTAAGCCCAAGTTTTTTTTTTTTTTTTTAATTTTTTAAAAAAAGTTTTTAAAGACCTTTATTGACAGATAATTCACATAGTATACAATTTTCCTGTTTGCACAATTTGATAGACTTTAGTCCAGCATTCTCATAGGCCCATGACACCATCAGCACTTCCTGTTTTAGAACATCGCTGTCTTCAATTTCTTTCCCTTTTTTTGAATGCCGAATGCCATTTATCGAAGGAGGGAGGAGGTCTTAAATACAGGCATACAGCACAATGGGAGAACCCTGGAGGGCAGAAGTTCGCTTCTGATGTTTTACAATCTTGCATCTAAGCTAAGCACAAGTTTTTGCCAGATAACCTCACCTGCCCCTTGTCCCCTAGCGGAGCCCTGAGAACTGGAGGAGACCACTGAACAGAGGAGTCTGTCATAGGCAGTGGTAGAATAAGGCTAAGGCCTTGATTATGTGTATGGGTCTCTTTATACAGGTTTCTGGTGCCCCCTGGTGGACATTGTGGGAACTGTCCTGCGATGTGGGTAGCGGCTCCCTCAACGCATTTCAAATGGCCAGTTGGTTACCTTTGGGCTTGACCTGAATAGAAGTAACATGAGTGCTTTGGAGAGAGATTTTGGTTTGAAAAAAATACCAATTCCAATTTGTGTTGTTCACTGGAACGTAATCAAACTCCCAGCGGGCAGCCCCTTAAAGAGAACTGAGTCCTTCACCCTTACCCAGAAGCCATCCGCTGTGAAGGGCTACACTTCAGCTTCTCTATCACAATGCTAACGAGTTCTTTGCGATGGCTTCCTGTCTAGACTGTTTCTGTGTCTCTCATTCTCAACTGTGAGTCCAAAGTAATTGACACCTCTGCAGAAGAGCTTCCTTGCCCTTCATAGTCAGCGGATCATGGACTTCCACATGGTTTCTGTCAACAGCATGGGCCATGGACAACATGGCCTTCTGTTGTAACACGGACCACGGACACCAACAAAGCTCCAGCGGCAGCACAGACTCAGACCTCGACATGGCTTCAGGTAGCATCAAAGACACTGAGCTGGCTGGTTTGTGTGTCAACTTGACATAAGCTGGAGTCATCAGAGGAAGGATCCTCAGCTGAGGAAAGGCCTCCATGAGATCCAGCTGTAAGGCATTTTCTCAATCAGTGATCAATGGAGGGGGGGCAGCCCATGGTGGGTGGTGTCATCCCTGGGCTGCTGGTCCTGAGTTCTACAAGAAAACAGGCTGAGCAAGCCATGGGGAGCAAGCCAGTAAGCAGCCCCCCTCCATGGCCTCTGCATCAGCCCCTGCCTCCAGGTTCCTGCCCTGTTTGAGTTCCTGCCCTGACTTCCTTCAGTGATGAACAGCAATGCTGAAGTATAAGCCAAATAAACCCTTTCCTCCCCAACTTGCCTTTTGGTCATGGTGTTTCATCGCAGCAATAGAGACCCTAACTAAGACAAACCCAGGTCATAGACGTCCATATGCCCCCCGGCCACAGTAGGACCATGGACCCCAACGTGGCCCTCTGTCCTGAGTTCAAAAACATAAAAAACGGCAGTCAGTGCCCTTTGTCTTTGTGATATTCCCTTTGTCACCCCTTTGGCGAAGGCCCTTCACTCGTGGGGAGGGGTCCAAGGAGCCAGAGATACAGACCAGACGGAGCCCATGTTCCCCAGCCCCCCTCTGAATGCCCAAGGGCTGCGTGACCCTCTTCCCTAGAACTGCTGAGGTGGGGGAAGGCCTTTAGAGGCTGTTCACTGCGGTGACCCCAAGTCATGAGGGCTGACTGAGTGCTTCAAACACAGCTGGTCTGCTCTGAGCCCTGCCAACAGTGCTAAGTCTCTTGAAGACTTAGTATCAGAGGAAAGAATGTAGAGTATTTTCACACTGTGTAGGTCGAGGGGGTGGGAATGGGAGGTGGGAGGTGGGGGTAGGGGATGGGGGAATGGCTCAGGCAGGAAATGCCTGCTGTGCAAGTGTGGGGACCAGAGTGAAGATCTTAGGCATCCCTGTTTAAAAACAAGTGTACGTTTTTCACCTGTTCCACCTGTAATCTTAGTGTGGGGAGGAGTGGGTGGAGGTGGAGCTGGGTGGATTCAGGGTACTTACTGGACAGGAAGTCTAGCTGAGTTGAAGAACTCCAGGTTCACTGGGAAGCTCTGTCTCAGGTAGATGGGCTAGTGAGATGGCTGAGCAGGTAAAGGCACTTCCCACCAAGCCTGATGACCTGAGGTGGATCCCTGGAACTCACGTGTTGAGAACCAGTGAGAACCAGTTCCTGAGAGCTGTCCTCTGACTTCCACACATGAGCTGTGGCACCCTTGTGCCCACACAAATATATACACACAAAACAAATAAATGAGTGTAAAAAATTAAAAAAAGGTAGAGAGTGATAAAGACACCCGACATTGTCCTCTGGCCTTCACACACGCATACACCTGTATACATGCACATGCCCACACAAACAGGAACACATACCACACATACGCACTTATATTTGTATGTTGGCTACATGTTTGAATTAGATTTAGGATACATCGGATTATATAAATAATTATTTTAAACTTAATTTCACTGTATATGTTGTTCAGACCTGCAATGTCAGTACTCTTGGGGTTGAGGCAAGAGGATCCAATGATCAAGGTTAGCTTAGGCTGAGATCCTGTCTAAGACAAACCAAAACCAAAATTAAATACCCTGCTTTTTCAGGTTCCTTGTGGCTTTACCCAGCAGGTCTGCATAGAGAAGATGATTAGACCACGGGCCTGAGTGCAGGTGTCTGAGATGGTCTGCACTTGGCTGTGCTGGAGGGAGGTCTTTTGCTCTACCCCCTTGGTGTCTCTATAAATACCCTGGGACAGAGACAGTTGGGGCACGTTGGTTCCAGGCCCTCTCGAGGCTCTCCTTTATTTTCTATGTTTATCTTTGCACTATAAAGCCTTCTATCTAATATTTCCAGCTGATCACACTCAGGAAAACTCTGGGGACCTGTGGGGTTGGTGGGTAAACGCCCCACACTTCTTTTTACTTTTAAAATAAGGTTATGAGCTGGGAGTGATGGCACACACCTTTAATTCCAGTACTCAGGAGGCAGAGGCAGAAGGAGCTCCATGAATTTAAGACCAGTCTGGTCTACAGTGAGTCTCTCTCCCTATATATATCTATAGGTATTACAAATTCTACTTGATGGCTCTCATTTATGGCTTATATTTCTGTCTGGCCAGTGTCTGCCAGCACCTTTCAATGTGGGGAGAAACCAAGGTCAGGAGAGCAGGGAGTTATGACCCTCTTTTTTGTTCCCTTTCCTGGTTCCTCAGAGGCTGGGGCCAGGCAGCAGCTCCCCTCAGGTCTGCATACCACCCAGGAGTGTGGTTCCAGAGGGGCCCAAAGTTTCAACTTTGCAGTAGAGATCTTTTATATGGAACCTGATTTTTAAGTGCTAGTAATTGTTCTACATGTTTAAAGAATCCACCTTGGCCAACCTCACGTGGGTCCCTGGAAACTGAGCAGAGACACAGAGACCACAGGGACAAGCTTTCATGGGTGACACAGCTCAGGACTCTGAACCGGTATAGATGGGGTTGAGAAAGGGACAGGAAAGGGATGACACCACCAAGCCCAGCTCCTGTCTTTGCTTGCCAGATTGTGAGACTCACTGCTGTCTGGGGACACAGTGCTGGGAGTGTGGGGACTCAGGACACAGAAGGATAGTAGAGGGAGCCTGGAGTTGCTATAAAAATATCTTAATAGTCTTTGTTTAGTATTACACACAAGCTAAAATGCCTTTCAGTCAGCATCTCCCCACACAGGGAGTTCTGATTCAATTGACACCACAAAGAACAACAGAGACGGTCCCTTCCTTGTCTGCAATTGAGCAGGTTCCAGGATAATGTAATGGACACAAATTGAAACACAGGCAAGTTCTGCTTGGTCCTGAGACAGAGAGGAAAAATTTCCCAGTACTTAAGGGTAGTCACAGAACCATTCATACATACCTGAGCATGAAGCTGACCTTAGCTTGGGAGCGGCATGCTCCATCTTTGTGAAAAGAGGGAAATTGCTAATCAAGTCCACTGTATCTTTAGAAAGGGAAGTCAATGATAGTAAGTAGAATTACCATTAACTTTGTAACAGGGTCCCAGACCTTAGCACAACTGACTCCATGGTGGAAGTACCATTCAGGCTGTAAAACTCAGCATGTAGACAGCACCACCTGCCAGAACTAAAACAAAGGCCTAATCCACCGAAGTCCATAGTTCTGAGAAAGTCCCTAAATGTACTAACCTTGCTTTGGGCTTCTGCAGTTCTGTGTCTGGCTAACTGTTCTTGTTAACGGAGGTATGTCAACCCAGGACATGGTTTTGTGCTTAAAAGTTCACCCTGAGAAAGACGCTGGGCTCTACCTGGATCCTGAACACCCTGTGCAGTGGCTGGCTCAGAGACTTTCTATCGGCTTAAAGCCATGTCCGAGCAGTCTTCTGTGGCGGACACCCTGCAACGTTTCTTATTGTTCTGTGAGGGTTTGAATAGAGGTCAGAGGCTCATTTTGTGGAGCTGCACATTCCTTTATGTGAGTTCTGGGGATTGAACTCGGGCCACAGGGCTTGTATGACAACTGCCTTTACCTAACCCCACTGGCCACCTTGTAAACCCATTTGTAGTCTTTTTATATTTTGAAAACAGGACCTCACCATGGAGCTCTGACTGGCCTGGAACTCTCTATGTAGGTCAGGCTGGCCTCAAACTCATAGAGATCAATTTGCCTCTGTCTCCCAAGTGCTTGGATTAAAGACATATGCCACCATGCCCGGCCCCATTTTTCTTAAAAAATAAGCTATTAAATCTGCACCCCCCCCTTTTTTTTGAGACAGGGTTTCTCTGTGTAACATCTCTGTGGAACTCACTCTGTAGACCAGGCTGACCTAGAACTCATGGAGATCCACCTGCCTCTACACCCCAAGTGCTGGGATAAAAGGTGTGCGCCCTCCTCCCCAATCCCAGAGAAAATCAGTGTTGTCTCAGGAATGCACATTTTGGGATCCTCAAATACTTCATCAGAGCACCCTCTCCCCAGGGTGGACCTTTGTTCCTGCTGGCCTCTGTGTGAGGGAATCCAGCGGCCAGACCCATCTTCTGCCTTTCCAGAGAAGCAGGAGGCACATTTCTGAACAAAAATTTTGCTTTTCTGGACATTGCCCTTTTAAATCCTCAATGAGGGTTACGGGTCGGAAGCCGGAACTTGAACGCTCTTGGATTTTCATCGCTCCCGCTCAGCCTGCTCCTGTCTGACCCGCTGAAAGGCAGAACGGTGGAGGAAGTGTGCGGTTGAGTAGACGGGAAGTCCAGCACATGTCCGCCAGGGGGCAGCAGAGGAGTGTGGAAACTGCTCTGCAGGCTTTGGCAGGCGCCAGCCCCACAGCCCCATTCCTATTCCAGGAGCCAGACCACAGTGGCAAGTTTTGTGCTAACCAGAAGAAGCTCCCATTGTTTGGGGTGGAGCATGAGTGGTGAGTGGTGACATTCGGGTGGGTTTTAGCCCCTAATCACCCAGTCCCGCACGAGAGGTGGAGCTGAGTGCCAAGGGATCCGAGACGTGCTGGGCAGCCTTGTTTCTGAAGAAGCGTGTCTTCTGCTGTCTGTGCACCGCAGGTGTAGATACCAGAGAAGCACCAACGTTCCTAGTGGGTGCCACGTCGTCTCGCTTGCTTGCTGTCCCTCATCTGTCCAGCAGGGGGCAGCATCCGGCTCCTGGAGTCAAGCGTCACCATTTAGAGCCTTCTGAGGTTAAGGCTGGAGGTCCATGCCTCATGGGGCTGGCAGATGGAGAGGGAGGGAGAGGACAGCAGGCCCCAGGGGGCACAGGCATGGCAGGCATCAGAAGGGCACACCTGAGTTACTAGGGCATAGCTGGCCTATGTGAGCCAGCAACTCAGAGGTTCAGCAAGCACCTTGTAGTTCTGGGGCCTCAGAGAGGGCAGTCAGGGAACGTGGGGCAGAGCCAGAGTGGGAGCTTAAATGCCCTGTCTTCCAGCTTAGTATGTGTCCATTGCACTCCTCCAGTGGAAACATCCAGGGAAGCCTCCCCCTCCCCCATCACCAGCAGCTGAGCTCCTGGCAGGGTCCTTGGAGAAACCGTATACCATCTGCCCTTTGCTTTTGTGTGTGCCTGACCCCAAATATGCTTCCGGTGTCTTGCCTGTCCATTGGCATTTAGTTTCCTAATTCAGGGTTGATTTTCTCTAAGTCTTTCTCTGGCTCTGTAAGGCTGTGCTCCCCACATTCTGTATCTATCACAAGGCCCTTCTCCCTCAGCCCATACTGAGCAAGGTCAGGAGCTGTGTGTCCTGAATGCAGCCTGTGCCCCTGCGCCTGGCAGGGAAGGGGTGTGTCTTGAATATCTGCCGTCTCAATGGAAGCAAGGCCTGTTTGCATTTCCTCTGCCCTTCACCGCGTTGACAGCCTTCCCACGCAGGGAAGATTGGCAGGGGGGCGTGTGTGTGTGTGTGTGTGTGTGTGTGTGTGTGTGTGTGTGTGTATGTGTGCTTGTGCATGCATGCTTACACACTTTGGGACCAGAGGCCAGGGCAAACTTATGTAGAGGTTGTATGAGCACAGGCACAGACAGGTATAGGCAGGCACAGACAGACATGCTCACATTGAATCAGGAAACACGTGGCTTGGACACCAATGCAGACATTTGTTGGCAGACATTTGTTTGAGAGTTACCCGCGTCAGGCACAGAGCCTCACGGGGTCTCACAGTCCTGAGCATGATGCTACTGATCCCCAGATCTAGAAGTGGAGCAGGCCCAACCCCACAGTGGGGTTGTTACACACTGCTGCCTGACTGTTAGCCCGAAGATGGAGGGTCGAGGAGCCTCACGTCTTCACCTGTTTCCTCGAAGGGCCTGGGTCTGCTCAGTGCTGCTCCAGGAACTTTCCTGACTCTTAAAAAGTGTGTGTGTGTGTGTGCGCGCGCGTGTGCGCACGCACTCAGGGAAGTCAGAAGAGGGCTGCTGGAGCCCCAGGAACTGGTGGTTCGAGCCCCCTGATGTCAGTGCTGGGAACTGAGCTGGGTCCTCTGGAAGAGCAGCCAGTGCTCTTGACAACTGAGCTCCAGCCCCTTGAATGTTGAACTCAGTCCTGTTCTTCTTCTACCACTTTGTTATTGCCCTGCCTCCTCCAGCACTGGTGTGTGTGTGTGTGTGTGTGTGTGTGTGTGCGCACGCATGTGTGCGTGTGCATGTGTGAGTATATATGTATATGTGAGTATGTATGTGTGAGTATTCATATGTGTATGTGTATGTGTTTGTGTGTGTGTGTGAGTATATATGTGTATATGTGTGAGTATATATTTGTGATGTGTATGTATGAGTGTGTGTGTGTGTGTGTGTGTGTGTGTGTGTGTAGTTCTGGGGATTCATTTTGCTCCCTAAACCATCTTCCTGGTGGGGTTTTTTTTTTTTTTTTTTTGTTATCTTTAAAATTTCTTCATGGCTAAGTTCTTCTTGGGCTCAGGTCTTAGCCAGTCTGTCACAGCACCTATGGCTCTGTGCTTCACCACCGTTTCTGCTCACCTCCTGGTCTAGCTGCTGGGCCGTGAGAGTCCATTGCTTCTGGAGCGACATCTCTAGGCTTAGCAGACCTCAGTGTGTGTCTGCTTCCTGTCCCCAGGAAGCTGTCTCGGACTGTAGGGATCAGAGCTGTTGGAGAGGGTTAACAGGAAGAAAAGGAAGGGCCCAGTCACGCAGGGAGCTCTGAGCTGAGTAGCCCCTTCCCATGGGGCCTAGCTAGTCGGGCCTCTCCTTCAGGCCCCCAGCCCTGCTGTCAAGGACCTGTTTCCCCTCCCACCACTGGCCTGCTGACAAGGACTAGCCCCATCTGGCCCAGGCCAGATGCTGAGGTAGCAGGCAGAGGAGGGGGTGGGGCTGGCAACGTGCTGGAGCTTGGGCAGCCTGCCCTGTGCTGAGCTGGCAGCTGGTCCTGGGAGCAGGTGGGGCCCCACCCGAGCAGGCTGGGACAGGTGGGGCAGGCCTGTCTCCAGCAGGGAGGGGGGAGAGGTGATGGGGCAAGCCTGGGCTTTGTTTTCGCCAACATGGAAGGTTGTGGGGGCAGTGGTGTGTCCTGTGGGGATTCCTTGTGTGCTGGGGTGAAACGTGTCACATTTGTGGCCTGTGCACACTTACTTCTGTGACTACATGCATTTGATTCATGTGTGTGTCTGTAGTCCTGATGTGCTGTACCTATGCATGGGTCTAGGCAAGGCATAGTGGATGCCATGTGAGGGTTTGGAATGTATGCAATTCTGTGGGAAGGCCAAGCCCATCTAAAGATTGTCCTGTCTGCCGATTTATTGAAAGACCTGTGTGGCTTTTGTATGTGGTGTTCAGAGAAGACATCCATGGAAGTCAGTGCTCAGATGGTTTTCTGAAGTCATGTGTGTGCATATGTGCATGCCTGTGTGTGTGTGTACATGTGTGTATGTGTGGGTACACACGTGCGTGTCCCTGTCTGTGTACATGAGTAGCCCAGGTGTTAGGCCCAGCTGTGGCCTGTCATATGAATGGGTGTGGAGAACAGAAAAGCTTGAGATTTTATGTTGAAGCTTGAGTGTCTGGCCAGACCCAGGACAGATTTGTTCCTGTGCCTTCCAAGGGCATATTCCACCACCTTCCTGCTGGGTCTGTGTGTGTGCAATGACCCACAAATGATTGTGAGTCTGCACATAATAACTCTGCTTGCTCATTTTTATCCATGCTGTGTTGTAGGTATTGAAGGCAGGGCTTCCATATAGATAGCAGACAAGTGCTCTAACCCTGAGCTATGTCCAGAGCCTCATTTTTCACTTAAAAATTTGTTTTTGAGTTAGGGTTTCACTGATTTGCCCAGACTAGCCTTGAACTCACTCTTTAGCTCAGACAGGTCTTCAGCTTTCTACCCTCTGGCCTCAGCCTCATGAGGAGCTGAATTACAGGCCTTTGCCACCAGGTCTAGCTCACTTTGAGGGTTTTTGTTTTTTGTTTTAACACCCACTGGATTTTATTTATAGCATCAGACATCTGCCATTGGACAGTACTGGCTTACAGAATTAGGCAGCTCCTCTGAATGTTAGTGTATTTTGTTATATGATGTAGAAAATTGGATTAAGCAGTAAAGTCCGAAGCAATTGTGGCAGTAAGCTGTCAAGTTCTTGATTGTATTTCAGGATATTTGTATATAACATGCACATAACCTCTGTGTGTGCATGCGTGTCTCACTATGTAGAGCAGGCTAGTCTCACACTCACTGTCCTCTCACCTCACCCTCCGAAGAGCTTGGATGACAGGCGTGTGCCACCATGCCTGGCTCTGTTCACCATTCTTTCATATAGAAACAGCGTTCCAACATAAAAGCAGCTTGCAACTTAATTGTGCTGCTTTATTTTCCAAGAAACCCATTGTATTTCTGTGCGCAGCTGAGTAATTGATGCACGTCATTGTATTTCTATGTGCAGCTAAGTTCTTTATGCATGTCCCGATTCATCACACAGAAGTTATAAACATATATAAACACACAGGGTATTTAGTGTTACACACCCATGCACATAAATAAAAATAAATCATAACAATTATTTTTTCCTGTGAGTGTGTGACATGCTGTATTGAGTGTGTATGCAGGGGTGTGTGAGTGTGCATGCAGGGGTATGTGGAGTTCAGAGGCCAACGGCAGGCATTTTCTTCAATTGCTCTGCACCTTATTTATTTTTTTTGCTTTACATTTGTATGTGTTGTGGTGTGTGTATGACTGTGTATGTACTTATGTGTAATGTGTGTGTATGTGTTTGTGTGTATGAGTGTGTGTGTGTATGCATGTGTAGGTCAGAGGTGGACAATGGGTATCTTCCTTGATAGCTCTCCACTTTATTTACTGAGGCAGGGTCTCACTGAGTGTGCAGCTTGCCTATTCAGCTAGTCTAGCTAGGTGCCTTGCCTCAGGGATCCCCCATGGCTGTCACCCATAACCTGGAGAGACCCCCCTGGAGAGTGCTAGAGCTGGGCTTAGAGTAGGCCACCAAGACACATTTCTCTCTCTCTCTCTCTCTCTCTCTCTCTCTCTCTCTCGGTTCTGAGGATCCAGACTCTAGCCCTTATGCTTTGCAACAAGCCCTCACCCGCTGAGCTGTTTTCCTAGCCCCTTTCCACCTCATTTTTTCAGACGAGGTCTCTCAGTGAACCTGGTGCTTACTAATCACTCTGGGTTGGCTGGCCAGGGAGCCCCAGGGATCTGCCTGCCTCCACCTCCCCAGAGCTGAGATTACAAACTCTTGCTGTACCGGACTTTCACATGGGTGCTCGGGATCTGAACTCAGGGTCCTCACGCTTGCTGAGCAAACACTTTACCCACTGATCTCCCCTTCCTTTGCTTGCTTTGTTGCCCCCTCCCCCACCCTGCCCCCTACAGCAGGGTTTCACTTTGTATTCCTAGCCTGGAGCCTCTCTATGAGCTCTTAGACCAGGTATGTGTCATCTGGAACATGCGTGTACTATGCACTTGTACACGACCTCTAGACACGGATGGAATCCCGCACGGAGCATGTCTAGCAGTCACTGTGTGTGTCTGTACGTGTCCCCTACACACTGTGGACTGAGCTGACAGTGTCCTTCTTAGCTGGAGATTGGGAACAGCCTGTCACCCCCATACCCCCAAAGCCCACATGGGCTGACAGGTGGCTTCTTTCTGTTCCCTGCTCCATTCCTTCCCTCAGCCTGGAGGGACCCTCCCTGAGGATGGGTAAACCTGGGTGAGGTTGACAGTGATGTCCCCCAGTTTGCTGTAATGTGATACAGTGACTGCAGATGACCACGAGTGAGGAATCTGGGCAGCCAGAGCTAGTGAAGGAGTCTATGGTGTAGAGCTTGATGGCTCTGGGTTCAAATTAGGCTTTCCTTTTTCTTGTTCTGTGTCACCTTCTCTGAGCTGGCCTCATGAAGTGGGACCGGTGCTCATCTTATTCAATAGGTAGGATGCTCCCAAAAGTACTGCAGGGTTTAGCACTGAGTGCTCAGGGCAGTTGTGGGTCCCTTGCCTTTTTAAGCGACCCCCGGCAGTTGTGCATTGAGACTCTATCAAGGGCTTTTTCTTGAAGGACAAGGCTGGTCATGGGACTGGAGTAGACACCTTGAGTTTAGGCTATGGTCTGTAATCTGACCTGACCTACAAGGGCCATGGCAAAATGGTGGGTAAAATTAGAGCAGAACTCCTCAAAGACTTCCCGAGACAGGCAGAAAGCTGGTGTGGTGGTAGAGGGTGCAGAGATGATCTGAAAATGGTAGCCACGGAGTTGACCACAAGGGAACAACCTGCAGACTGTGGAAAGCCAGTTTGTCATCTAGGCTTGTCAAGGTAAGGCCTGCAAACCTCAAAGGGTCAGACAGAAAACCCCTAGTAAAGCACCCCACAGCTCTCATTTCAAAGGAACAGCAGCCCCCTCACCCACTACGTAGACACTGGAACCCCCACTCCCAGATGCTAGGTCCTGCTCTCCCCTTCCCCCAGCAGGCAAACTGTCCCAGAGGGCCAGACATGCCACCCCCACCATCCCTGGGCGGTTCCCTGCTGATTCAGCCTGGCCCGGCTTAGCGGGCGGGCCGGGGTGGGAAGAGGCTCGGGCACAGGGCCGGAGCGGGGTGCGGTGGCGGGTGAGTCATCGCGGATCCGGCACGGTGGCGCCGCCCGGCTCGGGCGTCCGTGGGAGCGCTCGCACACAGCCAATGTGCGCCTGCCACCCGGCCCGCGCCGCCACGCCCCCCGCGGCCCGCCGCCTCCGGTTCCCAGGTCCAGTACCCCCCCACCCCCCCATGGACCCCGACCCTGGCGACCTGCTGATCCCGCGATCTCTGCCTCCCCCGCAGCCGGGGCTCAGGAGGTGGGGTGGGGGCAGTTTCTGTAGACTCTTCTTGCCTCGCCACCCGCTGGTTAGGGCCACCCCACATCCCCAGGAGACCCTGCCTCGCATCCGGAGCTCTGGGTCCTTACTGCGTCACTCTGGGCTCTTCCCAGAGAGCGACATGGGGGTGCCCAGTGCCCCCTCGAAGGGGACAGACTCCCCTGTTTGCCAGTCTGTGCTGGCTGAACCCTGGCACTTCCTGTCACAGTCTCCACGGCCAAAGTTCTCTGTTCCTAGTCAGCCACACCACCGACTACTTTCTGCTCCAGAAAGGTCACCACACTAGGGAGGTCATGATCCTAAGACTTTGGTGACCCTGGCTGTTGACCAGCCTTCTCTGGCTGGACCTTGGCCTTGTCACACTGATACACACAGACTCAACTGCAAAGAAGCCCAGGCCAGTGCAGATGGCAGGGCTGGATTGTCATATAATGTATATACACACAGGAGGAACAGCCGGAAAACCCTTCTTACTAGAGATTGCCGTGAAGATAAAGTGTCTAGTAATCGACATATCCTCAAGAAATGGTAGGTTTTGATTCTCTCTCACACAGATACAGCCCCATACACACACAGCCGGTGAGGACACAGCCTTCACCCACTCAGAACCTCAGACATGGATACATGTTCAGATACACATCAACACAGGTGTATTTGTGCGATCTGCAGACACAACTGCCCCCTCCCCCGCCCCCCAAACCGGGATAGCAGCAACCCCCACAGCGACCATAAAATCAAGTTTTACTGCCCAGGGTGTGATGGGAACCAGCAGACAACTGGGCGGGGCAGGAGGCCTCCGCGTCAGGGCGGTGCCTGATCTGCCCAGCTCCCACTCAGCCCCAGGGTCAGGACGCCTTCATTCTCTAACACACCCTCCTCTGTCCCCAAGACCAGTCACCCCATCTATTCTCCACTGTTGCCTAAAATCAGGCCACACCCTCCCGCAACAACTGAACCCTAAGGTGCCCCTCCCCGCCCACAGGCCCCCACTAGTTCGTACCCTGCTAGCAGGGCCTGATGGCTTTCCCGGTAGGTTTGGGGTCCGCAGAGGGGTTCCTTCTCCTCTGGGCTGCAGGGTTTGGCTCTGAGCTCTTAGCTCCTCAGCCCTCTGCAGCTGGAAGGGGACAGGGGGAACTTTGGGCCCTGTACGGTTTCCAGGTAGTCTCACCCCACTCTACCTGTGGTCCTTATTCCCAGCCTTGAGACTGCAAGAAGTTGAAGGTTGCACTTTAGTGTCAGAGAGAGCTAGGAAGATGTGGGGGCCTGGGCCTGGATTAACACCCCTCTGCTGCTGAAGTGCGGCCATGTTGGCCTGGTCTTCCATTCAGTATTTCTCCATGGCTCTCATATCCCTTCCCTGCTGAGCACCATGGTCTGCCAGATGGACCCCCACCTCACCGAGTCTATCCCTGTGGGGAAGAGCCCCACATCGGAAATCACAGGGTGAATCTGTAGGAGTAGGGCTGGGATGAGGAGCGGGTCTCCTGTCCTTGTGACTAGAAAAGTTCTGGATGTCAGTGTCTGCTTTCTCCCAGTTCCTGGCCATTTTCCTGTGAACAGATCTGTGTCCCTCTGTGGTCTGGCTCCTGTCGGGGTCTAGGGAGGGGGATGGGAGCCAGAGGGACTCAGGCCTTGTCCTCTGCACTTGATGGGGAACAGATGTCAGGTCCCTGACAGAGGCACATGGAGGTGACAGGGCACACAGGTTCTGGGAAGTTTGTTAAGAGCCACCTGGAGGAGGGTTTTGAGGGAGAGAGGACAAACCAAAGGCATGCCTCAGTCTGTGTGGCTAGGGGTCTTGACGAAGGGGACAGTGCTTGTTCTGTGTCCTTCATGGAGTATTCGGTTGCTTCCAGCCCCCTGGCTGACTCTGGAGGCTGACCACGAGGGACCAGATGACTTTTTGCTTAGAAAGCTGGATAAAGGTGAAAGGGGCAGATGGTGCTCAGACGCCTGGTCCTTGATGTCATATCCGCTGGGTAACCTCTAGGGCTGGATACTGGTCATTTTCAAGGCCTGGACTCCTGGAGGTCTGGGACATGGAGATCATTCCACTCTCCAGCTCTCAAACTTCTCAGCCAAGCTCTCTCAGCCTCAGCATCCTGTCCCCTCCTACCCAAGAATCTTTGGAAGGCTAAGAAGACTTCTTTCAGTATTTGGGCCCTCAGCCGCCCCTTTCTCTTTTGCCTTCAGATTTTCTGCCCCCCCTTTGCCCCTAGGGCTTGGATGAGCCAGAAGGGTGGGGCTCCCAGTTGCAAAGACTCAATTTTGCTGGCTGGGAGTTTTTCAGGGTACTAATTAAGAGGAACCACCCAGAGAGAATGACTTCACTTGTTCACACACACACCCTTCTGCCCTGCCCTCTCTGGTGCCCCCATTCACACGCTGGCGCTCAGGCAAGGGCGCAGGTGGAGGAGCCCACGGCCAAGGCAAGATCCTCTGTGTATGTCAACAAGCCAAGTGCAGGCTCAGAGCATTTTTTGGCATTTTTCCGCCTCCTAGTCCAATGTTGCTGCGGCTGCATTTCTCCCATGTTTCCCTCCCATCTGAACTGGGCAGGCAGAAACTGATGCAGTGGGAAGGAAGATGGTGTCCTCCCAGGTCACAGGCATTCCCCCTCCCCCTTTGCCCCAACAGATCTGCGGCGGTGAGGAATTCTTCCCTTGCCTGGGCTTTAGTCCCTCTTCTCTGGCTTCATCAGGCCTCCCTGGAGAGAACTTGGTAGGGTCACCGTGTACTGCTGCATGAGGATCTCTCCCATCACTTTCTTATCCTCTCTGCCCCCCAAACTCTTCCCAAAGTGGAGCCACAAATCCTTCCACTCTGGACTGCTGGGTGTCCACATGAGCCTCAGGTGGGCTCTGGCACCCATGTTGGATGTTTAATGATGGTGCTTATAGCCCAACGCTCCCAAATACTCTTGCGTTGCTTTTGGGGAAGACGATGCTGACTCACTTGGTCTTGGTTACTTAGTGGAGGGGAGAAATGTAAATTTCTGGGCTGACTCAGGATCTGGTGGGATCCTCGGGACCAGGCAGCGTTAGAGCCTCTGGGAGGCAAATGTCCAAGCCACAAGCTGCCTAGGAGTAGGGAGAGAGGAGGAGCCAGGCTCGCTTGTCTCAGTCTCCCTGCATTCTGGGATTGTCCTCTAGGGGTCGCCCTAAGCCAGGCTTCCAAAGAGGGCAGCCGCCCATAGCCTCTTCAGACTTTGGGTCGTGTCTCCGACCCTCTGTCCCCCAGTTTGAATTCTTTTCTTCTTCCGGGGTCCTCCAGCTATCAGGAGTCCAGGAAAGGACACGAAGGCAGAGAATTGGTGACCCAGAGGTTCTATAGTGACAGGAGTGACAAATATTGGTGGCTAGAAAGAGCACTTGCAAATGACATGCAAATGAGCTGGGCGGGGCCGCCCTGGCTAGCACCTGCCAGTCTGGGCCCAGGCTCAGCAACATCCTCTTCCTAGCCCTGGGTGGGGAGAGAGGTACCGACCCTTCCCTTACAGTGCAGGCTAAATGTTTCAATACCTCCCTTCATTGCTACCACAACTCAGGCAGGGGCTAGTGTCCTCATTTTACACATGGCTCCCATGAATGTTTCTGTTTTCTTCCTTCTCTGTGAATCAGAGGCATGTGAGTTCGGGACTAATACAGCAAGCAATCCTTCCCTTCCAGCGGGGCCTTCCTGAGAGACTAAGAAGGAAGCTCTGGTCTCTGATGAAAAAATACTCTGAGATCCCCCAAAACACCGCAAGAAGGCGGAATGGTGACTGATCCTTAGTCTGTAAGGGATACCACATTTCTGTCTATCTGGGTCCTCTGGACCTGGTCCCACTGCTTGCTGACCTTGTCATCTCACAGACATGGTCACCTGATCGACTTCTATCCCTTGCTGTGTCTCTGGTACCTTCATCCTGTGTGTTTGTGGCAAGGGAGAAACCAGGAGGGGGTGTTGACTGGAATTACCCTATCTAAGTCACTGACTTGCCTTTAAGAGGCCAGGGGGCTGCAGGTGACCTTCAAAATGACCACTGTCCACAGAGGAAGAAAGGCATGGTGGATTTTGACCTTGCTTTTTTCCTTACACTCAGCTGAGTAGGGATCTCAGGTGAATTTGCATGATCCCTATCTTAGCCTACTCTGCTCTAGCTTGGCCTCAGTGTGAGGAGCTCCTTCGGCTTCTTCTTTTTTCTTTTTTAAAGATTTATTTATTTACTATATATACAGAAGAGGGTGCTAGATCTCATCACAGATGGCTGTGAGCCACCATGTGGGTGCTGGGAATTGAACTCAGGACCTCTGGAAGAGCAGTCGGTGCTCTTAACCTCTGAGCCATCTCTCTAGCCCTCCTTCGGCTTCTTAATTCCATTCCAGCCTCCTCCATTTACCAGGTCCTGCTATTTCTTCCTGCCATACCTGCCCAGGGCCCCCTTCTCTCCCCCACTCCTTTGGTCACTGAATCCTCCTGAGGTCCTCCTCCCCCACGGGCCTCTCTGTTTCTGGGGACAGGCAGGCTGAGAAACAAAACCTGGTACATTCATGGACATTACCCAGCACTTGGGCCTCTAAGGGCCCTAGACTCCTGACCAGGAGTAGCTGTGAGGAGGAAGGCTCAGGCTTAGGAGGCAGGGGCATTGCAGCCTGACTTGAACTGGGGGAGTTTAGGCAAAGACCTGCATTCCCACCCTCTTTGCACCAAGTTCCCATGGCCACCCTCTGCATAGAGGTGACCAGATCTCGGCCTCCTCACCTCTTTCCTCCATTCACATATGGCCCTTCCTTCCTGATGTCATTATGCATCCCTTTGCCAACTGCCCCACCGACTACTCCCTGAGGTGTTTCATCTGGTGTGAGCATGGCTCTCTCTTTGGGCTTCTCCTCACCCCTAGAGAGGGAGGAGAGCAGGGGTGTCAATGCAAGCTAGAGAGCAGACAGACAGGATTTGGAGAGGCATTACATCCAGCTGCAAACTGCAGCTCTGCCACCTTGGGCTGTGTGATCTAGGACAAGTCCTTTAGGTTGGCTGAGCCTTGGTTTTCTACACTCTCAGATGAGGCTAGCCAGTGGTGTCCTGTGTAAAGCAACTGGCAGAAACTAGTTGCTTGGGTGGTGGTGCATGCCTGTAATCCTAGCACTCGGGAGGCAGAGCCAGGTGGATCTCTGTGAGTTCGAGGCCAGCCTGGTCTACAGAGTGAGATCCAGGAAAGGCGCAAAGCTACACAGAGAAACCCTGTCTCGAAAAAAAACAAACAAAAAACAACAACAACAAAAAACAAAACAAAAAGAAGCCCTAGAAACTAGTTGCTCATTAAATGATGATCTTTATGCATGGTATCAACCACAAGAAGTGACTTCCTGGAAGAGAGGCCATGAAGGAAGTCCCTCCCCCCATCCTCTGAGTGCCCTTCCCTCCTTGAGGGTTCCTCCTTTAGCCCTTTCTCCGTTTTGCTTCTGGAGAGCTGTGAGTGGAACAGAACTCTGACCCTGAAAGGGGATGGTCGTGGGCTCTGAAGATCCTTGCTGGTTGCTGGTGGCAGGGAGTGAGCCTGCCTGAGGAGGTGGTTTGAGGTGCTTTCCCAGTCTGGAGGGGGCTGAAGCTCTCAGTCAGTCTTTCAGAGGAGCAGGGTTGGAGAAAGGACACCAGCCCACAGGTCTTACCCAAAGGGAGCATCCCATGCAGTCTGGCTTTGGTCTCTTTCCAGTTTCGATCAGAGGCGCGGTGTGAGGCTGGGAGGGGTGGAGTTGGCTTTTCTTTAGAAAACCTCAAAGCTTGGGAAGAGAAAAGAGTCAAGTCAGAGATTGTCTGTCCTACAGCCCGGGAGCATACTGTCAGTGACGAATCCCCCATACCAAGTGCTGTCGTATGTCTGGGGAGCATGGACCTCCACATGCAACCTCAGATACCAGTTCTTACACACTCATAACACCCGGCCCCGACACACTCTGCATCCTGCACACCCCTCTCACACTCTTACACATCAGCACACCCATGGCACCCATTCATGAAGGCTCTACTTCCCCCTACTCTTCAGCACACTATGTTACATACATGCAAGGTATGCCTTTATATATTCTCCCTATTGTTTTTTTCTGGAGACAATCTGGGTTTGCCCAGGTTTTTGTCTTCCTGTTTTAGCCTCCTGAGTGCTGGGATTTCAGGTAAGTACCACCCTGTATACCCCTTCACGTGTGCTCTTGTGAGCATGCACACACAGGTCTATGTGATCACATATGATCTCTTTGCACATTCACACTCATGCCCTGCTTCTCACAAGCTCTCTCAGGGCAGGAGGAGTCTCAAAAAGGCCTGTACCCAATAGGGCAGGCCTGGCAGGTGAGCGAGGCCCAGGGGTGCCTGCTTTTGTTCTGAGGGCTCTGCAGGTATCGTCTTGTTTCCACACACAGTGTTCCTATGAGAAATAGGAATTATTATTCCTTGGTCATAGATGGGAGCTTAGGGGGGCCAAGTCTTTTTCCTGAGGCCCCACAGTTACTCCTCTGTGGACACAGCAGCTGGCCCTCATCGTCAGCCCCAGGAACCCGTTTTGCTGATTCGCAGCCTTACTTAGCTGTTTGCTTGAAACACTACTAGGATCTCAGGCTTTTGCTTCCAGAGAGTTAAGTCTAGTGACTTTGCCCTGGACCAGCTGTGACATTTAAATCCTAAAAAAGGCCCAAGAATCACCAGCTCTTTGAGGCTCTATCGTATTTGGTGATTTATTCCAGCATCAGGCATCTAGGAGGTGGTGGGGAGAAGGGGCTTCTGGGAAGTCTTGCTGCTGGTAGATTTCCTTTAGTTTCCCAGGACAGTTGAGGCTGCAGGAACCTGGGCCACCTGCAGGGGGAGTCGAGTGTGGGAGAACCCTGCTCCTGCCAGGAAGAAATGCTGGGAAGGAGTCTGTCTTGGAAAAGCCTGGATACTGTCTAGGACCAGGACTCGACGGCGCTACAGTGCTCCATCCACAGGCTCCCCTGTGTGTGTCTGCAACGTGTGAGAAGCTGTGTAAGGGAACACTCAGCCGTGCACAGTGATTTGCATGACACAGATAGGAAAGCCTGTCAAAGTCTTTGTGTGGTGTGTGGTCTCACTATAAAATACGTACAGACCGGGCGGTGGTGGCGCATGCCTTTAATCCCAGCACTCAGGAGGCAGAGCCAGGCGGATCTCTGTGAGTTCCAGGTTAGCCTGGGCTACCAAGTGAGTTCCAGGAAAGGCGCAAAGCTACACAGAACAACCCTGTCTCAAAAAAAACCAAAAAGAAAAAAAATACGTACAGACAATTATAAACGATACTTCTCTGCATGGGATGTGGTGACCCTCCAGACATATAAATATGTAGATATGCACACACTTAAGCACAGGTCATAGGCATGATCGTAACATGTAAGACCCACACTGGCTATCTTCTCTTTCCTTCTCTCCTTTTCTCTTCCTTATTTATATCCGAGGTCTGGTGCATGCTGGGTAAGTACGCTACTGCTGAGCTGTGGCCCCAGCCCAGGCCTGGATTCCTAGCTGCTCATGTTGGACTTCCAGTGCTTGAACAATTCCTGGCACATCGTAAAGTCTAAGATAAACGCTGGATGAATGAAGGATGCTGACAGTTTGCGTTTGTGAGTGCCTGGACGGCCATGCCCCAACGTTCTAGTGGCTGCTTGCAGGGGATCGAAAGTTTGAAAGAGTTCTGTTTTCATTTTCCTAATGTTATTTAAACATTCATTACATTTATTTATATGTTTTATGTATGTGTATGGGCATCCACATGTGGAGGTCAGAAGACAGCTTATGGAAGTCAGGTCTTCTCCTTCTACCGTGTAGGTCCTGGCGTCAAACTCAGGTCTTCAGGCTTGATGGCAAGCTTCTTTACCCACTGAATCATCTCTCCTGCCCTGTAGTTTTGCTTTTCAAGTATCATTTTATCGCCTGCTGTTTTAAAACTGTCAACAACAGGCTTGTGTGGAGGACAGGAGACACCACAGGCTTAGGCCCGCCCCCATCCACATTTAAACTGACATGTCTAGACTTAAAAAGTCAGGTATTGGGTGGGATCTGCTTGTCCCTTCAGCTCCTCCACCAGCTTCATCCTCCAGCAGCTCCCCCTCCTCCCACCTCCTTCTCCCTGCCCATAAGCTTAAGCTGGTTCAGCTCCCTGAGCTCTCATGGCATCCTAGCAGGCAAGGTCATGCGGCAATGGGCTAGCTGACTCAGGAGTTGGGAGCGGGCCTGGGCAGTATAGTCCGGGCAAGCGAGTGAGGGAGCAAGGGAGCAAATGCCTCTAGGACCGAGAGAGGAACCAGGCTAATGTTGCAGCAGGATGGATTAAGGTTACACAGGAGAGCTTCCTGATTGCATAGGAGACTGTGAGCTGGTGAGGTCATAAAGCTGCCCCCGCCGCTGGAGGCAGCAGGGTCCATTCTTCCCTGGGAGGATCGATCACCACATCTGAATCGCTCAGCATAGCGCTTAGCTTTGGATGGATTTGTCTGCAACAGGGGTGCTGAGGTTCCTTTCTGCATGCCCCTACCCCGTCTAGGGTTCCAAATGGCAGGATGAAGGAGTCCTGGCCTGTCAAGTGCTTATTTGACTCTTGCTCTGTGACCTAAGTGTATCTTATTCCCTGTCTGGGCCTCATTTTGCTCCGCAATGAAACAAGGGTGCTGTACAAGACGATCTGATGGGTCTCCTGCTGTCATTTGTCCAGTGGCACATGCTGTGCTCTCCAGGATGGCTGCCAGGTGTCCTTTAGCGGTGTGTTGTTTCGGTCCCCACCATCAGGCATGGTGGCCGTAGGTCCAGGGTGCTGCTGTCTGCTGCCCCAGCCCAGAGGTCTTCCCTGGATGTTCTGATTGTGCTCTGACCTCATTACAGATGTGACTCAGCTCAGGGTGACTGGAGGAAGAGCTCATGTTTGTCCTTTGGGGGAGTGAGTGAGTTAGGGGTTAATTAAGAAATCAGGGTTCTTTCCTAACCTCATGGCAGTTTGGGAGAGATGCCTCAGTCTCCTGTCCCCTTCGAACCTGGTGCTCTCTCTTCTCTCTTGCCTTATTTTCCTCTCTCTCTCTCTCTCTCTCTCTCTCTCTCTCTCTCTCTCTCTGAGACTGTGTCTCAATATTCAGTCCTAACTGACCTGGAACTCAAACTCACTATGTAGACCAGACTGGTCTTGAACTCACAGAGATCTGCTTGCCTCCATCTCCCGAGTGCCAGAATCAAAGGCATGTGCCACCACGCCAGGCCTTATTACCTTATTATCTCTCTATGAAACCCATTTTTTAAACCTTTTTTTTTTTTTTTAAAGACAGGCTCTTGTATTTAGGCTGCCCTCAAACTATGCAGCTGAGGATGACCTCGACCACCTGATCTTCCTGCCTCCATGTCCACTGGGGATTCCATGTGTAGTACCATGTGTAGTACTTGTGGTACCATGTGTAGTACTAGGGATTGAACCAAAGACCTTATGTGGCTCAAGCTGACTTTGGGTCCAGGGTCTTTCTCTATCAGCTTCCTAAGTGTTGGGATCACAGGTGTGTGCCAGCTCCCTTGGTTCAGCTGGTATTTGTTAGGGTTTGTGTGTGTCAGGGGTATGGACCTTCACCTCTGTCAGAGAGTTTCCTAAACTTTTCTGGGACAATGATCCTAGTAACAAATTCGTTTACATCACAGGTTTACTTATCCAGATGTCTCTCAGTGTACCGTGGTGTGATATTGCCCTCACTGGCTGAGAGATGTCCTTCATTCTTCAGAGCTGGTGGAGACACTCAACAGGTGTCCATTAGTGGGCTGTGGATTGCCTTTTGTAGTCTGAAAATATCCCTCTCTGACTGTCCCTTGGGGACAGAGTAGAATCTCACCCCAACTCCATGGCAAGACAGGGCCCTCTGCATGGCTCAGGGGGAAGGCTGGTGAGCTGGTGGGAGCTGGGATCTGGCCCATGGAGCCCTGGCTTTCTCCTGGCCATCTTGGCCATTTTGAGGTACAGGAACACTGGGAACTTTTCCCCAGAAGCAGCCAGGCTGCGTCTGGGTATTGGAGGCTATGCTTGGTAACGTGCCTCATAATATTTACTGGGCCAGGGTTGTTGCTAGCAACAGGGCATCCAGCCATCCAACCTGCAGAACCTGACTGGGTCACCAGGGCGGCGGTGGGGGCTGGGCCCACACTGGCAAGTCTGGGCTCTCAGCTCAAGTCCTATGGTCTGAGCACATTTCCCTCTTTACCTCTCAGGGGCCTTCAGGTCCTGTCTAGGAACACATGAGATGTTTCTGTCCCCCCAGTTCGGGGGCAGTCATCTCCCTATTGCTGAAACACACACACACACACACACACACACACATTCTCTCTCTCTCTCTCTCTCTCTCTCTCTCTCTCTCTCTCTCTCTCTCTCTGTCTCTGGCTGCATCTGATGTGCAGGGGCACGAACTGTGGCCTCATTCCCCACATCTGCCTTCAGTGACATCAGTCTGCAATCAGCCACACATTCACATGGCAAATGGCAACCATACTTATGGGTCCAGCTATATGGGAAGCAGAGGCAGGAGGACTGGAATTTAATGCCTGGGCTTCCAAGTGAGTGCAAAGGTGAGTCTGGGCAGTTTAGGTAGACCTTGACTCAAAAGAAAAAGAAAAAAAATCGGGCTAAGGCCCAGCTTGGTGGCACAGGGCTTGCACAGCACGCCCCCCACCCCACACACAGCGGCTCTAGCTTGGCTCCCCAGATCTCGACAGTCAAAAAGCAAAAAACAAAAAGGAAAAGAAGAGAGGAAAAGACAAATGCAGAGAAGCAGCTACCCATCCCCTCCCAGATGGAGAGTGAGGAGAGCTAGCCCTGGGACTGGAGCATGCCTCTGAGTGCTGCTGGGCCCCTTATGGCTGAGGAGAGCAGCGTCTTGTCTTCCTCCCCAGCCCTTGGCTAGCTTTCCTCACTTCAGGAAGCACAGGGGCAGCCACACTGTGTCATGGAGGCATCTGGGAACCTTCCTGGACTGAGTCTGAAAGACCCTCATCTTGGGGATCTTGGGCAATTTTTTTGATTTTCTGTATCTGTAGAGTGGATAACCCTGTTTCATCTGGCACAGGGGATGAAGACGTGGAGGAGGGTTCTTCACAGTGATGGTGTGGCCCATGACATGCTTGTGAATGTGTAGTTATCACCCCAAACTTGGGTGTCAGCTCTCATTCCCACTGTCCCTTAGAACCGAAGACGTTGGGTAGAGTGTTACAAATCTCTTCTTGAAGCTTCCGTCTTGGGAATGCTCTCCTCCTTGGTCTGGGGCCTTTCTCTGGCCAGGGAGGGACAGCATAGACATCAAAGTGGCTCCCCGTGGCATACCCATTCCTGGTTGCAATAAGCCCATTCTCTAGGGAGTGCCACCTTCTCCTGTGGCAGCTCAGTGAGGGGAGCATGGCTCCCCGTCCCCAGTCCTATAGGAGAGGCGCTGGGGCAGACAGTGTGCTGTGCTGTCCTGCCTAGGGCAGAGGAAGAGTGGGCTATTGTCTACAATGACACCACGTGGATGTCATCCCCAGGACTGCTAGAAATGGGGAAGCATGGTTACGGGTCAGAGCCTTTGGTGACATCCCCGGTAAGCCGGGGTTAGTCACCTGTTATAATAAGTCCATCAAACAAACCTTGACATTAAGAGCAGAAAAAGACTCGTTGACTGTGGCACACTGGGAAGAGGGACAAAGATCATGTGATTCCCTTCCTCACTAACTTCATCTTTGGGTCCTGGCAGAGGTTTAGGTTTAAGCGGAGGACCAAAGCTGTGCCTAGCTAGGCAGTCCTGGCCAGGGTGTGGTCCCACCCACCGCTGAGCCATCTCTAGTTTGGCCAAGTTGTGAATCTCAGGGAAACAAATTCCTGTCATGCAGCTGGCCCAGGCTTTAACCCCTTTCTTCTCTCAGTGTGAGATTCCTAGGAATTCGAATTTCTTGGAATTCAATAGTCTGATCATCAAAGTGAGGGACATAAGTGTCTCTTTAGAATATTTTCCTTCCTGCCAGGCAGGTCGGTTATAAGTTACCACATCTGGCCTGGAACTCACCTTGGGGCATCTTGGAGTCCTTTGGTGCCCATAATAGCCATAGAGACAACACAATGTGTGTCTCCTGCAGGAGGCCAATGTGGCCACAGACAGATCTGCTACATATTAATAATGAAGCCTCACTTGCATATTAATTAAAAAATTAGAATGAACTCCTCAAACTGTGGTTTGTAGGATGTAATGGATTATAGTCTGGGTAGGATAAAAGCAAACTGGCTTGAATTCCATTCAAGGAGCTGGTGAGGTAGTATAGGCCAGTTATCCCAGTATGTGGGAGGCAGAAGAAGTCTTGAGTTCAAGGCTTGGCTATGAAGGATACCCTAACTCAAAACAACAACCACAACCACAACCACAACATGTACACGTAAGGACACCTGGCAAGTCCTCAGCAACTGAGTGAAGCAGGCCGTGGTGGTACTGGGGAGATACAAATGGTGGTTGCTTGGAGAATTGGGATATCCAAGGTTAGAATTTGGTTCATTTCTCAGCTTTGACAAAAGTCAAAGCCTGGAGGAAGGCTCCATGGCGACTGAGTCGAGGGAAGTCACTGTACTATCCGGGATGGGTAGAGGGGGCTGCCTGAGGGCAGGCAGGATGGGAGAGGCTTTCCTGTTGGGTCCTCTCAAACAATAACCAGCCAGAGAGGGACAGGGATCCTGAGTGAGTGCGGCTCAGCCTCCAAACTGGGGCCAGTTCCATCTCCCCTTCTCTGCTTAGCTGCCCTGAGCCTCTGTGACCCTGGAGAGGACGGGGGCTTCCTGGGCTGGGTCAGGAACAGTACCCACTGATACTGCTGTTTCAGGAAGACTCCAGGCCCTGTCCTCTGGCCCACACTTGATTCAGGGGCACTCTTGCATTTTACTGCTTGTGACAGTTCTATGTAGGGTCCCTCACCCTCTTTTTCCTTCACCAGATTGCAAGGGGCCTGAGGCAGAGACCTTTGTTAACCTCCACTTGACCTGGTGTAGCATGGTGTCTCGAACATGCTATGTGCTTCATAAAGGAATGAATACGTCTTGAGATGACATTTTCAGTTTTGGATCTGCTGTGTGGTCTTGGGTTAGGTTGTCCTACCTCTCTGGTCATCTGTTGGCTAAAATATCCTCCTTCAGCACTCCTGGGTCCCCGAGAGCAGCACTGTATGGCCGTAGGATCCTTGGACTTGGGAACTCTGCTGCTCAGGAACAGATTCCTGGTGCTGCTACATATGAGCTGTGTGGTCTTCAGCAAATTACTTGCTCTCACTGTGCCTCCATTCTGTGGGTTCTCCTTCTGTGAGCGCTAGGAACAGCAGCTGCTTCCTAGGGTGCCAGGACTGAAAGTCGACATGTGTAAAGTTGGTGTGTAGGTCTACACATGAGAGCTTAATGTATGTAAAGTGCTATGTAGGTACCATTTATTTTTAGATGTCGGCATCAAAAGCTCATTGATAATCTTCTTTTTCTTTTTTTGTACAGTAGTCTCAATGGAAATTTTCTTCCCACAGTTTTGGAGGCTGGAGGTCTGAGACCTGGTTGCTAGCACAGTTGACCTCCCACGTTGCTGAGTGCTCCCTTGAGGCTCCCCACCAGGCTTGAAAAGTCAGGGTAAACAGAAGGGCTGCAAGCAGCCCAGGGAAGCATTTAATTCTTTATGCTTTTAATTATTCTATTTTAATACCCTTATATAAAATATTTTATGTATACACTTGTAATTCCAACATGTGGGAGCAGGAGGCAGGAGGATGACCCTCTCTTTTCTGTGTTCATTAGTTTTCTCTGTCTGTAAGATTGAGTGCCTTCTACTCAGCACATTACAGACTCACTTGTTTTTATACAGTGAACTCTTGTCCACTTAGTTCAGGGGATATAGTCTGGCATGGTGCGGAAGGTCTGGAGGCAGGGGTGTGAGGCAGCCAGTTACTTTGGGTCCCCAGTCAGGAAGCAGAGTGGCAGTACATTGACAATTATTGTAGCTCAGACAAAGGTTCCCTGGGATTCAGCAAGACAGTGACATGATGTCTGATGCCCTTCTGGCAAGTTAGGACAATGAGGCTGAACAGCTGGGTGACTCCCAGAGGAAGGGTGTCTAGACATGTGCCATAGGGCTCTGTTCTCACTTTCTTTCAAGACTGTGCTATTGAATCAAGGTGAGAACAGGACCCTCACCACCATATCCCCCTGCCTTACCACCAAGGCGGTCCTTTCTACTCTTGATTTTTGTGCTCATGAGTGGATCTTCCATGGGAATAGATATTCTTTTCTGGGTGGAAAGAGGCCTTGTCCACCTCACATCTCCTGGATTACTTCAACTCAGTTGTCAGTGCTCTGCAAATACACACACACACACACACACACACACACACACACACACACACACACACAAGACCACAATCACATTTCTCAAGTTTGGAATACTTCTCAGCTCAGGAGGGCTTGTGGGGCCTGGGAAGAGGACTGATGTCTCAGAGAAGAGTCTAGGGACTCTACAGGGTTGACAAGAAGCCACAAAATGAGACTGGGTTGGAGTTTCTTCAGTCATTAAATGATTACTGCAGCCTTGCCGGGCTTCAGCTCTGCTCTAGGTGCAGAGGACAGAAGGGAGCCCCTGTGGAGCTTAGGGCCTGGTGCAGGCAGGCTGCCAAACAGAATGAGTCTGTTTGACACAGGACCAGAAGGGAACAGGGAGGACACAGGAAATGGCAGGGACGCATGGGCATGATGTGGCACAGTCAAGGAAGATGGTCGTTGAGCACAGGCCTGAGGGCGGCAAGGGGGCAACCTGTGTGGGCGTCCTGAGAGGTGCCATCCAGGAAGGGGGCTAGAAAGCGCGAAGGCTCTGAGGTGCAGGGTTCTTGGCATATTTAAAACAAAACAAAACAACCAACCAACCAACCAAACAAAACAAAACCACTAGGGGCTGACCTGGCCTTTTCTGGGTTTCATTCCTTCTCTTTATATCATAATTGTACTTAAAAACTTGTTTAATTACCTATTTAATGTCTATTTCTCTACCTGACTCTTAAGGTTCTTGGTTTTGGGGCTGAGCTTTGGTCTTAGCTAAATTCCCCTCGGCACAGGGCTCGGCACTCTGGTAGGTGCCCAGCCATGTTTGCTGAGTGAATCCATGACAACTGGGAAAAAATGGAACAACAACATTAAAACATCCCAACACCAACAACAAACCAGCCCCATTCCTCAGCGGGTGACCTGGAGCAAGGGAGGCAGAGGCGGATGCCTGTGTGTCTGCCCTGCTGGCTGAGCGCCGGGGCCCAGTTTGATGATTCTATCAGTTTCCATGTTGCTGTTGTGACCCAGGGGCTTGCTCTGCGCATCCCTCCACCTCCAAACTGTGGTCCCCTGTGTGGTCCTCCCTTACTCTCCCTTTCTGACCTTTCCGTACACGCGTAAACGGATTTCAATTATTTCCCCGCCATCACCCTCTCTTGCTCCCTTCTCACGCCTACAGATCTCTTTCCAGCTCATCTCCTTCCCCTTTTCAGGAGAGGTGGCCTTACTGCCATGTCCACCTTACCCTACTGCGTGAACCTTGGACAGTACAGTCTTTAAACAAAAGTTAATTATGTTGTATGTGTGAGTGTGTGTATACGTGTGTGTGTGTGTGTGTGTGTGTGTGTGTATGTGTGAGTGTGTGAGTGAATGTGTGAGAGTGTGAGTGTGTGTATGTGTGTATATGTGAATGTATGTATGTGTGTGAGTGTGTGTGAATGTGTGTATGTGTATATATCTGTGAATGTGTATGTGTGTGCACATGTGTGAGTGTGTGTGAATGTGTGAATGTGTATATGTATGTATGTATGAATGTGTGTATGTATGTGTGAATGTGTGTATGTGTATGTATCTGTGAATGTGTATGTGTGTGCACATGTGTGAGTGTGTGTGAATGTGTATATGTATGTATGTATAGATGTGTGTATGTGTGTGTGAATGTGTGTATGTGGGGGAGGACAGCTTGTGGGAGTCGGTTCTCTCCTATCCATGTGGGTTTTGAGACCTGAACGCAAATGGTCAGGCCTGGTAGCATCCTGCACTTATGACCTGCCCAGTTACCTATTAAACGTCTGTTTCTCCACCAGACTGCCTGCTGAGCCATCTTGCTGGGATTTCAATGGTCTTTTAAATGACTTCACATTTGCCACTGGGGGATTCTAGAAGATCCCCCATATGATTGTCAAGGATCACTATTTGCCAGGCTTGGTGGTGTAGGCCCATAATCCAAGTCATTCCAGACGCTGAGGCCAGATGATTGCCAAGTTTAAAGCCTGCTTGGGGAGCAGAATGAGTTCAAGGTTAGTTTAGGCAACTGAATGAGACTCCGTCTCAAAATAAAGTGAAAAGAGGGATCAATCAGGCTGTAACTGGGCGGCAGAGCACTTACCAGGCATTCACAAAGTCATGTGTCCCCAGTACCACACATACACAGTTCATCTCTTCAATCTGATACTGCTGGATGCCTAGTGAATGCTATACCCTGAGCTGGCTGGAAGGCCAGAAAGCATCATGGATAGGGTGATAGGGTCTCAGAAGGCCTGATTTGCAGGAGGAGGCTGCTCTGGGCAGTTTGGAAGGTTCTTACAGTGAAGGGAGTGGGGTGCTGGCTTCATTCTGGGCACTCTGTGTGGGTGGCCTTGCTGGTCACGTCCCCCAGATGCCAGAGTGAGGCCCAGAGTAGACTGGGCTCAGCTGGTGTAATCTCTCTGGTTGCCTAAGGAAGCACAGTCTATACCTTCCCCACACCCTCAGAGCCTGAGAGAGCTCTAGTGCAAAACAAAGGCATTGGATGCCAAGACCTCGAAGCTTCCTGTGGCTCTCATATTCTATGACATTACAGGTATGGGGAAGCTCCAAGAGGAGGATTTAACACCAGGCTCGGCGTGACCTCTGCCCTTCTTCAACACTATGGGGGAGGGGAGGTGGATCTCAGTCCCTGTGGGACCCCAGGGATGTATTTAAGCAAGGTCCACTGAGGTGGCAGGTAGGAAGACCCCAAGCCTTTTCACCCCTTCTCTTTAAAAAATTTTAATAATTCTTTAAAAACTTCATTTGAAAACAGTGTCTATATCACTTCTGCTTCCCCCACTCCCTCTCCAACTCCTCCGTGCCACCCTCCGAATTTATGATCTCTTTTAAAGTCGTCATTGTCGTCATCATCATCATCATCATCATCATCATCATACTAATTTTGAGATAGGGTTGCACTACACAGCCCTGGCTCTCCTGGAACTCACTCTGTAGACCAGGCTGGCCTCTAACTCACAGAGATCCGCCTGCCTCTGCCTCCTGAGTGCTGGGATTAAAAGCGTGCACCACCATGCCCAGCCCCTTTAATTATTATTGTTTATTATTATTATTATTATTATTATTATTATTATTATTATATTTGTGTTTTAATTTTACACATCCCCGGTCCTCCCCACTCCCGCCCCCACCCCCACCTTCCCCCCATCCCCTCCCCTCTATTCCCATCTCCTCCAGGGCCAAGACTCCCCTGGGGATTCATTTCAACCTGGTGGATTCAGTACAGGCAGGTCCAGTTAATTATTATTGTTGTTGAGTCTCTTTACTTCTGCTTGTATGTACGTGTGTTCAGGGCTGACCACTTGGGACTAGACAAACTATGTGGGAGCTCATTCACGGAGGAGAATGAATCTCCCTTCTTATCATGCATTGACAACCTGGAGCTCTTCGTTTTGGGGTGGGACTGTATAGAATTTTTCCTGTCCACACCGGCAGGTCAACTGAAATTGTTACTATGCTGGTCTTGTTCAGGTGATTGTATTGTTGAGAGCTCACATACATATATAGAAGATACTATGTCACAGCAGATGTCTTGGTTCTTTGGCTCCACTTTCATGGTTTTCTCTGAGCCTTAGGGGTTGTGCTGCAGATGTATGGGCTGGGGTTGGGCATAGCCACTTACTCTCTGCATGTAATGGTTTTTATCTCTTGTAAGAAGAAGCTAGCTTGATGAGGGACAAGAGCTACACCTATCTTTGGTGATAAGGATAAGTTAGCAATTATATTGGTTGAGGAACTAGCAATAGTAGGTTCTCCTCTGGCCTATGGCTTCTCCAGCCATGGGTAGCTGGCTAGGTACCAGGCACACATTCCCTCCTGTTGAGTGGACCTTAAGTCCAACTAGACAGCTGTTGGTCACCCCTAAGATAAAAGTATCGCTATTGCACCATTGCGGGATCTTCTGTGTGGTCGGAGGCTTTACAGCAGGTAGGGCTGTTGATTGCTCTTCCCCCTGGGAAGCATGTATAGAACCTTCTGTCACTATAAGAGTCAGTCCTCAGGGAGGAGGCTTCCAGGAAGTTCCAGCTTGATTCCTCCGAGCCCTGTGTCCTAAGCGTGTGATGTCTTCATCAATAAGGTCTTACCTCATTTGTTACCTTCTGGGAGGCAGCAAAGGGCAATGACAACTGTCTACAATCGTTTTGAGAGTCTCTTGGTTGCCCTGACCAAAAACTCAAGGGGAGTTCCCCATGCCCGGTACCATTTTTTTTTTTTTTTTAATTCTTCTAGATAGTCTATGGATCTTGGGAAGAGCTTTATCACCCCAAGTGGCACAACTTCATTTAGATTTTTATATATGTATACACATGCACTTATATATTATATATGCATTGTAAGTAAATGGAGAATAGTGTTTTTACACTTTTCAAATCATTTTTGGCATTTTCTCTTCCTCTTTTTCTCTCCCTCATCACTTCCTCCCTCTCCCAGATGAAGCCCCCACCCCATTTTTCCCATTTCCCACTTCATAGAGCCAGTGTTCTACAGCCCCCAGCTCCTCCCCAGGATGGACCCTTTTTACTTTGCTGGCTTCTGCAGTTACCCCCGGTTACACACATCTGAGGATTTAGAGCTAGGCTCCACAAATAAGAGAGAAAACACGGCGCTTGTCTTACAGGGCCTGGGTTACCTGCCTCAGTAGAAAATGTCCTAGTTCCATCTGCTCACTTGGAGTTCATGATTTCAGTTTTCTTTGCAGCTGAGTAGTGGTACTCCAGTGCGTCTATGTATTGAGTCCACACCAGAGTTTGTTGTCTTGGCCTCAGCCATTCTGATTGGTGACATGATATCTCAAAGCATTGTTTTCACATCTTATTTATCTGTTTGTACATGTGTGTGTGTGTGTGTGTGTGTGTGTGTGTGTATGTGTGTGTGTGGTGTGCACAGCATGCATGTGTTGAGGAAGAGGTTAACTTGCGAGGATTGAGTCTCCCTCGTTACCATGCGGGTCCCAGCCATTGAACCCAAGCCGTAGGGCTTGGCAGCAAGCACTTCTATCTGTGGAGCTATCGAACCAGCCTCTCAAAGGAGTTGTAATTTCCATTTCCCTAATTGCTGAGGGTGTTGAGTACCTTGAGAAATTTATTAACCATTTTATCTCTTCTTTTGAGAACTCCCTGTTCAGAACCATAGCCCATTTTTTTTTTTTTTTTCCAATGGGGTCATTTGTTTTCTTGGCTCTGTATTGGAGTTCTTTATTTTATATATTCTGGGTATTAACTTTCTATTTGCTGCATGGCTGGCAAAGATTGTCTGCACTCTGTGAGGGTCCTCTCAGTTGATTGTTTCCTTTGCTGTACAGAAGCTTTTCAGATTTATAAGACCATATTCGTCAATTGTTGGCCTGAATTCCTGAATGGATGGATTCTTATTTAGAAACTCCTTTTCTATACCTATATCTTGTGCTTGGTATTGCTTCCAGCTGTTTGGCATTTCAAGTTGAACACTGAGGTCTTTGGTCTATTTGGAGTTGATTTTTAAGGAGGGTGATAGATACAGATCTTATTTCACTCTTTTACATGTGGGCAAAGCTCTCTCTTCCAAGGTGTCTCTGACAGTGGTGGGCATATCTTGGAGCTGAGTTCTCAGTGGAGCCAAGTAGATTCCAGCTCTTTCTGACTCCAGGCAGCTTGGGTGCCTCCTTCCCACTGTACATGGAGCTTTCTCTGGGGTCTTCTTCTCCTCTTCTCTGGCTTCCCAGGCTCCTTGTGCCTTGAGCTTCTTTAATACTCCCGATGCCTTGAAGGCTTCTTTCTCATGTCTCTTGAGGTGCTGCCAATGGTTTGGAGAAGCAGGAAGGGGCTTGTGAGCCCCTGGAGGGAGTGGAAACATGCTCATGCACAGTTGCCTGGCCTGGATGGAGTACCTGTGCAGCTGTGCTACTTGTCAAGAATGACTTCCTTGTAGCATCTCTCCACTGTTTGGTATGCTGAGTTTTTGTTTGTTCTTGTCTGGAGTTGCATTCTCAAAGACCCCAAATATCCTACCCTCAGGTACTAGGAGAGGAGGTGGCAGAGAGTCCCAGTTGTTCCACTAGGGAAGACCCTAGGAATCCAAACAAAGAGGCTCAGCGGTTCCCAGGGAGCAGCTGGATCATCTACAGGGTGCTTTCCTCCTGGGATCACGTTTCACGCTGGAGATCGGACCCGAATATTAAGCAAATATTAGGGGCTCCTCTGCCTGCTAGAGCAGGGATTGAATCTATCCTGGGAGGATCCCAGGCCCCCTGTTCTGGCCCCCAGACTGCCAGGTGTAGTTCTCTAGATTCTCACTTTATTTTGTAGTGGGGTGCCCCTCATTTACCCGCTGGAAGGGCTTGCTCCAGCTGGAGGGGCCTGGAGTAGCGTGTTGGGAGGAGTAGGTCCACAGGACTGGCTGCTGTTCTACAGATCCTGCCTAAAGATACCTGCTTGGCGTGTGGCAGGTTCTGTCTCCCATCTCACGAATGATTGCTGGGTTGGGCCAAAGGAGGGACTGGGTGCCCTGCTTTTCTGTGCCATTTCTACATCATGGAGTGTCTTTGCTGCAACACCTCTGCCAGCCTTCTGGTTGCTCAGGGCCTGTGCTGCCTGTGTGAGGTTGGCTGTCCCTTTGGGAGCTGTGTTCTCCCTTCTCCTGCAGCTCCATGGTGCGGTACCTCCACCGTTCCTCATGCCTCCCTCTTCTCTGAACATGTACTCTTCTTTCTCCTTCTCCAGGAAGCCTTCCTTGAATACCCCCCATGATGTCAACCGTTGCCTATAACCATGGCTCATGCCTCCAGATGCTTCCTCATTTTTGGCTTCTAGGGCAGGGCCTGGTCTCCTACCTCGGGCTCTGCACGTGCCGCACACCTATTCCCCAAGTGTGTCAGAGCAGATCAGCCACAGCAAGTGGCAGACACAGTCAGACTGAGAACATCTTGCTCTCCAAGGCCCAGCCCAGGGACGGGAGGGGATAAAAGTCTCGTGCCAGGGCCCCAGGGCAGAAGCACATGCACTGTGTCCATCTCCAGTCTGTCTGAAGCTGCGGGCCTGTCTGTCTCTGCCATGTCTCTCTCCCCATGCCAGGCCAAGAGGGGCTTCAGTGCTCGCTCAGCATGTTCCGCTTTCTCTGGGGCTCGAGGCAGAGCTGGCTTCAGCAGCAGGAGCCTCAGCTCCTCCAGGAGATGGAGAGGAAGCTCTTGTGAGAGGGCCTGGGGGGCAGGGGCCAGGCAAGGGGTAAGGTTCAGGCAGGGGAGTGGAGGGCCTGGTCTTTCCCAGTGCCCTCCAGGGGGCATCCAAGCGGTGACTGTGGACCAGAGCCTGCTGACCCCACTGAAGATTGAGGTTGACCCCCAGTTCCAGGTGGTGAAGACGCAGGAGACTCAAGAGATCAGAACCCTCAACAACCAGTTTGCCTCCTTCATTGACAAGGTGAGGGTAGATACAGCCCCTGCTTCTGGGCCTCCCACAGACACCTGCTCTAGACAGGATGGACTAGAAGGAGGAGATCTGATCACTTTCTGCCATTTTCTCATCACTTCAGTGGCAAGGAAGTCCTCCTAGGGTCTAACCAGTGGCTTTCTGGTTTGCTAGTGCCCTGCTATTCCATGGCTGGGGCTCAGGGCCAGAGACCAGCTGGGTAGTGATGAGAAGTCTCCTCTCTGTTGTCCATCCAATCATGGATGTGCTTAGCTTCTTGTGGGAGGGCTTGAGGCTCCTCTGCACAGGCAGGGATGGGAGGCAAGAGTAAGGGGCCCACAAGAGGGTCTTTGAGGCTTCCCTCCCCAGAGGCTGTGCCAGGGGAGTCCCAGGAGCCTCAGGACCCTGTGTCTGGTTCTAGGTACGCTTCCTGGAGCAGCAGAACAAGGTCTTGGAGACCAAGTGGGCCCTGCTCCAGCAGCTGCAGGGGAGTCACAGCCCTCAGGGCCTGGAGTGCATCTTCGAAGCCTGCCTGGCCCGGCTCAGGCAGCAGCTGGAGGAGCTGCAGAGAGAGCGAGGGGCTCTGGACTCTGAGCTGAAGACCTATCAGGATCAGGAGGATGAGTACAAGTCCAAGTAAGCATCAGAAGTCTCCGTGTGGTGTCTAGGGGGTGGTGTGTGAAGTGCTCTGCCAGTCCGAGGGTGTCCTCTGTGACTGACCTCCATTCTGCCCCTCGAATGCCCCTCTCCTGATTCACAGGGGTCACCTGCAATGTGTAGAGGAGACCCCCCAAACCCTCCCCCACCTCAGGCCTTGAGAGACTTGGGAGAAATGCTGAGGTCTCTTTCCAGAGGGCTAAGGTCTAGCCACAAGGGTCCATGCCTCTGGTCAGGACTGGGAAGGGCTGATCTCAACAACAACCTTGGTTGCTTTCTCGAGAAATTCCTGTTGAGCAGGCTGTAAGGCTAAGTGACTCAGATGTCCTCTGGTCTTGGGTGGAGGGCAGTCAGTTTAGTGCACCCGTCTCCAGGCCCGTGGTGTGATTCACAGCTGGACTGTGTGTGGTTCTAGGCTCTCTACCTAGGCTGTCTGGTGGTACAGCCCTGGGCTGAGGGGCAGTGAGGGCTGGAGGACGAGGGTAGGCCTCTTACTTCTCCCAGCCCTGGTTTCTACTGTTACCGTCTGGGAAAAGTTCATTTATCTTCGTGGTCTCCAGGGGAAGGAACAGGGCAGGTGGGGGAGGGAGGAAGGCATTCAGTGTTTCAGGTCTGCAGTCCTGTACCCCCCAGGAAACCCATGTTGCCTGCACAGAGGCACCTGAGTACTTGGGAAACCATCAAGACATGTGGCCTACTGTTCTGTAGGATACAGGCTGACTCAGGGGTATAGATAGGGTATGACAAACCCCTGAAAAGAAATGGGAAAAGGGTCAATGGTGGCTCCTGACTTGGGGGCCTCTGAAGAGACAAGGACACTCAGAGAGCGTATAGGGTGCAGAGTGCAGGGGTGGGTTATAAGCAGGGAAGGTATGGGGGTGCAGGGGTGGGCTGTAAGCAGGGAGGGTATGGGGGTGCAGAGTGCAGGGGTGGGCTGTAGGCTCTGACCTGGTACCACCTGGTTGCCATTTTCCATTTGCAGGTATGACCAGGAAGCTCACAAGCATGCCTCCGTGCAGAATGACTTTGCGGTCCTTAAGAAGGTGGGAAGGGCTCAAATGCTCCACTTAGAAAGCCCCCATCATGCCCTAAACCTGGTCTCAGGCTGGGAGGTCATAGGGTGGAGATACTGAGGACACATTGTCACCCTGCATGCAGCCACCCTGCCAGAATGGGATATTCACTAGACACAGGCACTTAATGAATGAGGTGTTGTTTGACAGGCTCTAGACTTCGCTGCAGAGGGCAAGAGTTTGGGAGGCCGGGGAAGTGCGAACAGCACAGTGGTTTGGGGTTGACCTGCAACAGTGTGCAGATAGTGCAGGGTGGGGAGGCGAGAAGAAGGGGCCTCAAGACACAGTGGCATGGGTGTCATGAGAGGAAGTGGGAGATGCACGCTTTCTGTCTCCCTGTCCTCAGGATGTGGATGAGGTTTTCCAGAGCAAGATGGATTTGGAAGGCAGGCTGGAGTCTCTGAGAGAATACGTCTGCTTCTTGACACGTCTGTATGAAGAAGTAAGGACTGTGAAGATCGGGAGAGATGACAGAAGGGATGGACAGGCTCCCTGGGGCCAGGAGGAAGCCACTAGGAGGGCGGCTTTGGTTTGTGGTCATTTACAGTCAGCTACTAAATCATCGGTGTGAGAATTCATCAAGGAATAACCAGGCAAAAACCTTCAAAGCTGCTTCTACTAGGAGGCAGACAGAGCACCAGCCTCAAAACCTGTAATTCCGTACTCTGTTAGGCAGTGATAGGTGCTACAGAAAGCAGGGAAGGAGGGCTGGAAATGCGGGTAGGTGGCGATTACAAATAAGCCTGATGTCAAAGGTAAAATCAGGCTGAAAACGTGAAGGAGGGAAGGAACGCTTCCGGCAGGTAATTTCTGGGACTGTGGGCAGAGGCTGTGTTCTTAGCCAGAGGAATTGTGAGATGATGGATGACCAGTGTGGCCGGGGCATTGTGCAGAGGGAGGTGTGATAAGAGGTGGGAAGGATGACAGAGACCTCCTGGGTCTTGTTCCTTTACTGTCCACACTGCAAAAGTCACTGGAGACTACCTCAGTGGTCCTTACTCTGCAAATCTGGGCTACCACTACTGGGTGATGGGCAAGTGGGTGGAATTCAGACGTCCTTCTCCCCTCAGGGGGATAGGGGACAGGGAGCCAGGGTAGCAGACACTGAGTTGGTTTCTCCTATAGGAACTGGGACAGCTGCAGACTCAGGCAGATGGCATGTCGGTGGTGCTGTCCATGGATAATAACTGTTGCTTGGACTTCAATGACATCATCGCTGAGGTCCGTGCCCGGTACGAGGAGATCACTCAGACCAGCAAGGCCGAGGCAGAGGCTGTGTTCCAGACCAAGGTGCTGTGGCCCAAAGAACAAGCTGAGGATGGCTGGGTGGTCACATTCACACCCCAGGGAGGTCACCAACTCTGGTCCTATTGGGGCAGCTCTGATGACATCCTTGAGGTTCAGGCCTCACAGGGTAGGGCTGTGTCCACATTTCAGGAGGGGGACAATGGCAATGAGCCAGGAGACAAGCTTGGACCTCTGCAGGCAGGTTTAGTATGAGCTCTGCAGTGTAGCTGGCCTGCACTGGGAAAAATACAGACATCAGGAGGCATGTCCCAGGGTGGGAAGATGGCAGATACCTGATTCTGGGGTCAGAGATAGCCATCAAGTCAACCAATGGTGTTACCTTTGTGCCCTCAGTTCCAGGAACTTCAGGCCTCAGCCCAGCTTCAAGGGGACAGCATGAAGGAGGCCCGGGTGCAGATTTCACAGCTCCATCAGGCCATTCAGAGGCTGCAGAGTCAGATTGCAAGCCTCAGGACTCAGGTAGGCTCCCTGTGTCTACTGCTGCATCCCCCTGAGGCTTGGTGCCTCCATCATTTCCTTCCCAGACAGGCTTAGTGGGGAGGTTGGAGACAGATCTTCAAGTCACCTCTGAACTGACTTTGCTGGTTCCCTGTGAATTCCAGCCTGCAGGTTGGCTGTTCCGGGGCAGAGCCCTTGCACTGTACAGTCCCAGGGGGACTGTTTACTCAGTCTCCATTCAGCTAGACATCTTGCTTCTGCCTCCTTGGAGAGAGGGTGATCTTAACTCTCCATTCATCTTCTTTTGATTCTTCCCCCACAAGCAAACAGGAGCTTAAGGTCAAACACTGACTTTTCTTTGGGAAAAGTGTGTGTGTGTGTGTGTGTGTGTGTGTGTGAGAGAGAGAGAGAGAGAGAGAGAGAGAGAGAGAGAGAGAGAGAGAGAGAGAGAGAGAGAGAGAGAGGAGAGAGAGAGAGAGGAAGAGGAGAGCCCCATGAAAGGGAGATGGGCCTATGGGTGGAGCCTTTTCAGGAGAGCTCACAGAAGGTTGAGGAGGTCTGAGGTGCCCTGTTCTCCCAGATGGGAAGGGTGATGACTTACTAGATATCAAGTTTGTGCTCATGTTCCTCAAAGTTGAAGCCTGGATTTGAGACCCGTAGTGGGTGACGAACATAGAGTACATAAGTCAGGTGAGTATGTATGTGGAGGTGCGTAATACACAACCACTGGTTATATGGATGGGGGATATCTGAACTCCTAGCCTCATGATTGCAGAGCAAATGCTCCTAACCTGAATCATCTCTGTAGCCTCCCCTCCTAAACCTGCTTTTTATTTAAAATTAATTTTATTTGTATGGGTATTTTGCCTGCAATAATGTCTGTGTATCATGTGTGTGTCTGGTACCCATGGAGCTCAGAAGAGGGCATCGAATCCCCTGGAACTTGGGTTATAGATGGTTGTGAGCCACCATGTAGGTGCTGGGAATTAAATCTGGGTCCTCTGGAAGAGCAGTCAGAACTCTTAACCACTGAGTCATCTCTCCACTCCCTGTTTCTTATTTTATTCATCGATTTATTTTATGTGATTTGGTGTTTTGCTTGCATGTTTATCTGTACATATACTTTTCAACTAAACACACCAGGACTAGCCCTGAGAAGCCATACATGTGCTTTTCTGGGAAAGCCTGTTCCTTTTTTGTCACAGGCCCAAGAGACTGAGCTTTTCATACTGCCTCAGAGTGCTGGGTCCCTACTCAGCTATCCATTACCTTTCTGAGACACAGAGAGGAGTTCTTGTTCCTGTTCTTGGGTATTTGTGTGGGAACAGAGTAGTGACAACCTCTGGAGGATTTCTTCTTTTCTGAATCTGGGGTGATGCTGAGTTGCTCACACCCATCTCTGCTTCTCTCCTCACACCTAGCTTCTCAGTGTCCAGTGACTGGATTTAGGACTCATACTAAGTACCATGTGTTGTCATGAGATGCCAGCCAAGACCCTGCTTCCAAAAAGATCATGTTCTGAGGTTCTGGGTAAACTTGAAGATGTTGGGGGACCCTAGCGAACCCTCTGCCACAGGAAAAAAAACTGTTAGGCAACGTTTTCCCTTAGGATGAGAGGGGCTGGGCATGGGGTGGTCATGCATAATTTTGAACTCATGAGAGTCTATCTGGGTCTTCAAATTATATCTGTGGTGGTTGTTTTGAGAGGCCCTATCAGGCCTACAGCCATTTTCTCCCTCATTCCTACTCTCCTCTAGAATGGCAGTCTGCAGTCAGCCATTGCTGATGCTGAGCAGCATGGGGAGATGGCTCTGAAGGATGCTCAGGCCAAGCTGGATGAGCTAGAGGAGGCTCTGAGAACAGCCAAGCAGGACATGGCCCAAATGTTGCGCGAGTACCAGGAACTGTTGGGCACAAAGTTGTCCCTGGATGTGGAGATTGCCACATATCGAAGGCTGCTGGAGAGCGAGGAGTGCAGGTAGGAGATCTGGAGGTACCAGGGGATGTGAGCCTGGGTTGGGGGGAATGGAAGGGCACTGCAGGTCTCTCTTTGCTTGAGGGGATTCTGAGAGATTTCCTTACCCTGTAAGTCACTAAGGGCCACCAACTTTGCTGGGAGGGATTTTTAAATTAGGGATTGTATTCATTACAGCCTTTCTTAGTGTTTTTCCTCATGTCCTTCCTCCCCCAGGATGTCTAAGGAGTACATCAGCCAGGTTACTATCTGTGAGTATGAGGGGACTTTGAGAGTAGGGTTACCTTGTGGTGCTGAGGACCCTGCTGTGACCCTGGTGCATTTCTTGGCAGCCACAGCAGAAGGCAGTGTTGTTGTGCCTGGAGGAGTTGGTGGAGGTCAAGTGGTCATACCTGGAAGAATTTGTGGAGGCCAAGTGGTCATACCTGGAAGAGTTGATGGAGGCCAAGTAGTAATGCCTGGAAGAATTTGTGGAGGCCAAGTAGTAATGCCTGGAAGAATTTGTGGAGGCCAAGTGGTCATACCTGGAAGAGGTGATGGAGGCCAAGTGGTCGTACCTGGAAGAGGTGATGGAGGCCAAGTGGTCATGCCTGGAAGAGGTGATGGAGGCCAAGTGGTCATACCTGGAAGAGGTGATGGAGGCCAAGTGGTCATACCTGGAAGAGTTGATGGAGGCCAAGTGGTCGTACCTGGAAGAGGTGATGGAGGCCAAGTGGTCATACCTGGAAGAGTTGATGGAGGCCAAGTGGTCATACCTGGAAGAGTTGATGGAGGCCAAGTGGTTGTACCTGGAAGAGGTGATGGAGGCCAAGTGGTCATGCCTGGAAGAGGTGATGGAGGCCAAGTGGTCATACCTGGAAGAGGTGATGGAGGCCAAGTGGTCATGCCTGGAAGAGGTGATGGAGGCCAAGTGGTCATACCTGGAAGAGGTGATGGAGGCCAAGTGGTTGTACCTGGAAGAGGTGATGGAGGCCAAGTGGTCATGCCTGGAAGAGGTGATGGAGGCCAAGTGGTCATGCCTGGAGGAGATTGTAGAGGCCAAATGGTCATGCCTGGAAGAGGTGATGGAGGCCAAATGGTCATGCCTGGAGGAGATTGTAGAGGCCAAATGGTCATGCCTGGAGGAGATTGTAGAGGCCAAATGGTCATGCCTGGAGCAGAGTGCAGAGGCCAAATGGTCATGCCTGGAGGAGATTGTAGAGGCCAAGTGGTCGTGCCTGGAGGAGATTGTAGAGGTCAAATGGTCGTGCCTGGAGGAGATTGTAGAGGCCAAATGGTCATTCCTGGAGGAGATTGTAGAGGCCAAGTGGTCATGCCTGGAGGAGATTGTAGAGGCCAAGTGGTCATGCCTGGAGGAGATTGTAGAGGCCAAGTGGTCATGCCTGGAGGAGATTGTAGAGGCCAAGTGGTCATGCCTGGAGGAGTTGGTGATAGTCAAGGGGGCACTTGTGGACTCAGAGGCTGGAAAGGCAGCTTTGGGTCTGGAGGCTGCTCTAGCATCGTAACTGGTGGCTTTGATATCCCCCAGGGATCTGGGTACAGTCCCAGCATGGGTTCTTGCTCTGTGTCTGGCTCTGGCTTCAGTTCTGGCTCTGGCTCCTGCTGCCGCACCATCCTGAAGAAGACAGTGGAATCAAGTCGGAAGACATCTGTCATTTACTGAGTGACCAGGCAGTCATATCCCTTTTGAGCCCAGCAGCCTTGTCCCCACCCCATCCTCCATGTCCAGGGTCCACAGCCCAAGGCAGCCCACTGGGCTCTGGAGAAAGCCAATAAAGTCTGCCTGCTTGCTGTTCCAAGTGCTCAGCTGGCAGGCCTTGCTCTGCATACTCATTTGTGGCTCTGTTGTTATCTGTTTGCTTTTATCTACAGTGGCTGCCCCTTAAGCCAGTGCTTCAATGCAAGGGATTTTGTTCCCTCAGGCACAGACTCTTTCAAAGCTACTAAGGGAATTTATCTAAAATTCTGCTCACTCAGAGAGGCAGAATAGCTAGTAGCTAAACTCCCTTTGTGTTTCCCCCCCAAAATCTAGCATCTTTCTCTCAGTCCCCACTTAAAGAATGTGGTTCCTCTTTATGCTTCCTGTCAGCTACTTGCTGACTCAGCCTCCTGCTCACAGGTTAATTTTATTTAATCAAACACATCTTTGAATTGTTAACAAAAGCAGTAGGAAAAAATGCAATACACTTTAAAATAATATTCCCCAAACATTTCCGTCCTTTATTTTAAAAATGAAAGCTTTTAACTTTAACATGGTAAGACTGCATACAACAAGAACAATTATCAAGCAAAGATTACATTCATGGTGTACTGAATTCCAATTCATTTGTGTCTGGTAGATTTAAAGAAAATACTTCATAACTATTCTATCTTAGTGAATCCAAAGTTTTACACACACATTACTTTCTATTATAACTAAGGAGAGCTGTAACTATAACTATCTAGTCTTCAACTCCATCAAAGGCCCCAGAAGGATAATATTATTTAAGTAGACAAAAAGTGTATTGCAAACAACTTCCAAAACTCTAGAAATGACAGAGACATCTGGCTGCCTGGACAGTCACCCAAAGTTCCTCTGCAACGTTGGGGCATTTACCTTCAGTCTGCAGGCCCATATTACCTGGCAGAATTTTCAACGAAGCAGGAAATTCGAAAGACTGTCCCATCTATATTGGCAAAGTTTGCCAGTCACTTTCCTCTGTGTCCTGCAGAATGTCTGGCCATTTCTTCTGTGAAGTAGGACCCCTAAAGTACCAACCCACTTTGTTTTGGCAAAGGTAATTTTCCTATGGGTTCTGCATGTCCAATTTATATATATAAAATATACTGTCAAGCAGTCCAGGCAAGAGCAGCTTCTTGCCCAAATGGCTAGCCTTGCCACATTGAAAGCAAACGCCATAAGGAATTTCTTCTGTACCCATTATCTCTGAAGTAAATTAGTGCTGCCAGGAGCAGATGTATCTCATTGTCATGAAAAACCTTAAGTTAACAAAACATTTTAAATGCCATATTCTGTAGGTCTTTGAAAGATTTGAGGACCATCTATCTATCTAAAATATATTTCTATATGACCTGGAAAGCATACCTAACATATCTACAATTTTGATTGTTATAAATGACTAACCATTACTCTATGTTCCTGATTATTCTATATAGTTTATAATAATAACTTTTAAAATCTAGAACTTCACCCTACATTTCCAAATGAACTGCATAGGCACAATACCTCAAAAAAAAAAAAGAAACATACACATAATATGTTGTAACAAAAATAACCTTAAATTTTTATCAATATACAAAAATTCCTCAAACAAGAACAGAAACATGTATACAGTGTGTTGAAGCAAAATTATCTTAAATTTGTGTCAATATACAAAAGTCCTTACAAATACAAAATATTTGCGATCAATAATTGTCCCTTAGTTTATAGCAGATTCAATAATCTACTCTATTATCTAAAGTAGATTCAATAATATACTCTTCTATCTTATCATTCCTATATCTCCTTCTCATTTTTTCAAAGAGATTCCTGGATATAGTATCATTTGTATAATTTTCTTCCTTGCCCATACCAGTAACAATGAATAAACAACCCCCATAAATGATGACAATCATCCATAACCCACCAAATGACCAAATACCATGCTCTCCACCTCTCAGGAATGTGGGCATAATGTCACCAAAATTACTTCCTATTGTTTGGGGGTAATGATGCTCTGAAAAAAAAAAAAACCTGAAATATTGGCCAAGTCCAGAGAAAACCAGCGGCAACATTCATTATCCAGTCTCTGTGTATTGGGAAGGTGCAGATGAGGCTGGACCCTCTCAGTAAGCAACTTCAGAGTTGTCCTGAGCAGTTTGTATTCCGATACTGATCTTTGGGTCGTGCTTGTCCTCTTAATGGCATTACCACAATCCCCATAGACTCCTCATTGTGGGGCCCCATCTTCTATTAGAGACATCACAGGTCACTGTTAAGACTGGTCATGGTTCACTGCTGAAAACCTAAACATTTTAAATGTCATATACAGAATAGTCTTTATTGCAGTCCATGGGAAGGCCAGCTCCCCAGAACTGCTCCAGGGTTGTGAATAGAATACCTCAGAGTAGCAAGGGATTAGAAAAATATTCATATCTATCTGAGGGGAAAACTAAGAAAACACACATGCTTTCTGATGGTAACTTTCTCTTTTACTACATCTTAAAAAAGTCTTTTTTTTGAAAATCTGTCTCTACAAGATACATTCCACATTGTTGTATTCTCCGTCCAGCCAAGTTATATTCCACACTATTATATTCTCCATAAACTCCCTATATAGCCATATACTTCTTTTGCACAGTTACATCTCTTTTTTATATAGCTCCACATCTCTCTTCTATATGCATTTCTGCTCTCTACTCTGTCACATCCTTTACATATTATTACATTTGTTCACTGTTTACTCACTCATCCTCCCATTCATCCACTCGCCCACCCTGCTCTCATGCTTCATCTTTGATCTCTCACTCTTTTCCCTCTGCTCATTCTGCTGCACTCCTCAGCTCGCGCACACACACACACACACACACACACACACACACACTCGTTACTCACTGCTCTTTACAGTTCCTGCATATCCCTTCCTCAGTACACACACACACACACACACACACACACACACACACACACACACACACTCGTTACTCACTGCTCTTTCACAGTTCCTGCATATCCCTTCCTCAGCACACCCCTCCACACTCACTCTTACCCTCTGCACAGCTCTTCTCACAGAAGTTCTCTGCACAGCTTTTCATTTTTCTCTGTCCATTCAGCTGCATCCCTTCCTCAGCACAGACCCACACACTCTCACTCCTCCTTCTCTCTTCTCTCATAGCCATAGTCTCCTCATCAGGAAGGCTATCCTGTTCAAATCTATCCTTCATCAGTCTTGATGGTATTAATAGCTTTTTTTCTCTTGTGGAAACAAAAACAAAACCTCTCTCCCAATGGAAAACATTTCCTGGTTTCCATTCTGAGTTTAATATATCTTCAAAATATATAGGTTGATTTAATTCATCAGCTTTTTTCTACTATCTAATTTCTCTCTGCAGCTGTTGTTCCTTTTTAAGTTAATAAAGCATTGTGTGCTCTATCTCTGGGTGTTTTTATTACTCCCTTCTGCTTATTAATCATTTCTTTTAAGGTTTGATTAGACCTTTCTTGTCCTGTGGGGTTGTGTGGTATACCTGTAACATGCTTTATGTTATAACATTAAAAACTATTTTGGGTTGGGGATTTAGCTCAGTGGTAGAGCACTTGCCTAGCAAGAACAAGGCCCTGGGTTCGATCCTCAGCTCAAAAAAAAATTTATTTTAGTAGACACATATGCTTGAACATTGTAAATCTTAATTTGTACAGGTATTCCCATGATGGCCATAACTTCTAATAGATATGTAATTACAGAACCATTATTTTCAGAACTCAGAGCAGTTGCCCACTGAAATCTGGAATGTGTATCTATGGTATGGTGCATGTATTTTAATTTTCCAAATTCTGCAAAATGAAACACATCCATTTGCCAAATTTCATTTCTTTGAGTACCTTTTGGGTTACTTCTTGCAGGTAGTGGAGTTTGGTTATACAAAGAACAAGTAGGATATTTTCTTATAATTTCCTTGGTTTGTTGCCAAGTGATGGAAAAATCCTTTTTAAACCCTTGCTATTAACATTATGGGTTTTTTTTTTGGTGAAACTCTGAGGCCTCCAGCACATTTCCTATTAACAACTGATTGATCTCATCATTACCTTGTTCTAGAGGGCCTGGCAGATCCTTATGGGATCTGATATGTGTTACATGTATGGGATGATTCCTATTCCTGACTATTTCCTGTAATTGTATAAATAATGAAGTTAATTCTGACTTATCAGGAATAAGATCAGTGGTTTTAATATGTAAGACAACTCAACTCTTTCTGCATATTGGGAGTCAGTAATTATTTTAAGAGGTTCTGAAAAATCTAATAATACCATAAGAATAGCATATAATCCTGATTTCTGAACTAAATCACAAAGGCTTTGAGCCATTTCACTTATTTTTTCTGACTTATAACCTGCCTTTCCTGATGTATTTGCATCAGTATAGAATGTAGGGTATCCAGAAATTGTGGTATCTTTTATGAGGTAAAATCCAATTTTTTAAAAAAAATAAACTGTAATACTTTGCTTTTTGGATAGTTGCTACTTATCTCTCCTAAAAAAATTACTGCAAGCTCTTTGCCAATTTTCATTTCCTGCCCATAATGAAGCAATTTCAGCATTAGTAAAAGGTACTACATAATTTCTTCTGGGTTTATTCCTGTCAATTGATGAAGTCTTAATTTTCCTTTTAGAATCAACTCAGAAACCTTTTCCACATATGTCTTTAATTTTTTACTCTGTGAGGTAGAAATATCCACTCTAAGATAGTATTTTCCACCATGGGAACCCTCACCTATCACTGGCCAGCAGGGGAGACTTCTGTGGGCAGACTCCCCCACCAAAACCCCCCATTGGACCCTGCAATCTACAAGACCCATACCCTCCCCCAAACCTACCCATCTCGCTGTGACCCCAGTGGCTTCCTGAGACACAGAATCTGCCAGCTCTCATTGGACCAAGAGCCCTGACAGGACCAAGAGTGGTTCCCTGAGACACAGCATCAGCCAGCTCAGATTGGACCAAGAGCAGCTCCCTGAGACACAGAATCCACCAGCTCCAATTAGACCAACAGCTAAGATTGGATCCAGAGTGGCCCCTTGAGACACAGACACAGCAAGCACAGATTGGACCAAGAGCAGCTTGCTCAGACACAGGCACTTCTTGCACCTTGGAAGAAGAGATGGGAAGATGCCAGTGTAAAAATACATACAACAACACAAAGAGCAATATGGCATCACCAGAACCTAGTGGTTCTACAACAGCAAGACCTGAACATCACAAAATAGAAGAAGCAGGAGAAGGCAACCTTAAAAATAACTTTATGAAGATTATAGAGGTCTTTAAAAAGGAAATGAAAAATTCCCTTAAAGAAATTGTGGAAAAAACAAACAAAAAATTGGAAGAAATAAAAAAATCCCTAAATCAAAGCCAAAAAAACCCATGAAAAGACAATTAAACATGTGAAGGAAACAGTTTAAGACCTGAAAATTGAAATAGAAACAATGAAGACGACACTAACCAAGGGAATGCTGGGAATAGAAAATTTGAGTAAACCAACAGGAACTACAGATGCAAGCATAACCAACAGAATAAAAGAGATGGAAGAGAGAATCTCTGGTATAGAGGGTACAATAGAGGAAATAGATTAATCAGTCAAAGAAAACACCAAAGCCAAAAAAGTCATAACACAAAGTGTCCAGAAAATCTGGGATATTGTGAAAAGGCCAAACCTAAGAATAATAGGGATAGAAGAAGGAGAAGAATACCAATTCAAAGGCACAGAAAATAATTCAACAAAATCATGGAAGAAAACTTTCCCAACTTAAAGAAGGAAATACCTATGAAGATACAAGAAGCTTATAGAACACCAAATAGACTAGACCCTCCAAAAGTCCCCTTACCACATAATAATTAAACCACTAAACATGCAGAATAAAGAAAGAATATTAAAAGCAGCAAAAGAAAAAAGCCAAGTAACATATAAAGGCAGACTCATCAGAATAACACTTGACTTCTCAGTGGAGACTCTGAAAGCCAGAAGGATCTGGACAGATGTAATGCAGACACTAAGAGGCCATGGATGCTGGCCCAGACTACTATCCCCAACAAAACTTTCAACCACCAGAGATGGAGTGGACAAGACTTTCCAAGACAAAACCAGATTTAAACAATACATATCCACAAATCCAGCCCTACAGAAAGTACTAGAATGAAAACTCCAAGGAAATCAGATGCACCCACAAAAACACAGGCTATAGATAGCCCCACAGCAGCAAATCCCACACACTACCACCAAAAGATAACAGGAATTAACAATCACTGGTCATTAATATCCATCAATATCAATGGTCTCAACTGACCTATGAAAAGACACAGACTAACAGAATGGATAAGAAAACAGGATCCATCCTTCTGATGCATACAAGAAACACACCTAAACTTCAAAGACAGGCACTACCTCAGAGTAAAAGGCTGGGAAAAGGCTTTCCAATCCAAAGGACTTAAGAAGCAAGCTGGTGTAGCTATCCTAATATTTAACTAGATAGACTTCAAACTGAAATCAATCAAAAGAGATCGGGAAGAACATTACATATTTATCACAGGAAAGATCCACCAGGATGAAGTCTCAGTTCTGAACATTTATGCTCCAAATACAAGGGCACCCACATATGTAAAAGAAACATTTCTAAAGCTTAGATCACACATCAAACTCCACACATTAATAGTGGGAGACTTCAACATCCCACTCTCACCAATGGACTGATATGCCAGATATAAACTTAACAGAGAAACAGGGATCTAACATATGTTAGGACTCAAATGGACTTAATAGGTATCTACAGAACATTCCACTCTAACACAAAAGAATATACCTTCTTCTGAGCAACCTGTGGAACCTTCTCTAAAATTGACCATGTACTCAATCACAAAGCAAATCTCAACAGATTAAGAAAAAATTGGAATAACATCCTGTATTTTATCAGACCACCATACCTTAAAGTTAGATTTTAACAACAAAAATTACAGAAAGCCTACAATCACATGGAAACTGAATAATGCTCAGCTGAATCACCAAAGGGTCAAGGAAGAAATTAAAGACTTCCTAGAATTCAATGAAAATGAATGCACCACATACCCAAACTTATGGAACACTATGAAAGTAGTGTTAAGAGGAAAATTTATTGCACTAAATACACACATAAAGAAGTTGGAGAAATCTCACACTAGTGACTTAACAGCACACCTAAAAGCTCTAGAATAAAAAGAAGAAAAGTCACCCAGGAGGGATATATGCCAGGGAATAACCAAATTGAGAGCTGAAATCAATACAATAGAAACAAAAAGAACAATACAAAGAATCAATGAAACAGAGTTGGTTATTTGAGAAAATAAACAAAATAGACAAGCCCTTATCCAAACAAACCAAAAGGCAGAGAGAAGAGATCCAAATGAACAAAATCAGAAATGAAAAGGGAGGCATAACAATAGACACTGAGGAAATCCAGAGAATCACCAGGTCATACTTCAAAAACCTGTACTCCACAAAATTGGAAAATCTAAAAGAAATGGACAATTCAGGTAAACAATTTAAATAGACCTATAACCCCTAAGGAAATAGAAACAGTCATTAAAAGTCTCCCAACCCCACCAAAAAAATCCCAGGATCAGATGGTTTCAGTGCAGAATTCTACCAGAATTTCAAAGAAAATTTAATACCAATGCTCTTCAAATTGTTTCACACAATAGAACAAAAGAAACATTACCAAACTCTTTTTATGAGGCTACAGTTACCCTGATACCCAAACTACACAAAGGTGCAACAAAGAAAGAGAATTACAGACCAATCTCCCTCATGAACATTGATGCAAAAATACTCGATAAAATACTGGCAAACCAAACCCAAGCACACATCAAAGAAATTATCCACAATGATCAAGTAGGCTTCATCCCAGAGATGCAAGGATGGTTCAACATATTTTTGTCAGTGTAATACACTATATAAACAATCCAAAAGAAAAAAAACCCCACATAATCACCTCATTAGATACAGAAAAAGCCTTTGACAAAATCTAACACCCCTTTATGATAAAGGACTTGGAGAGATTAGGAATACAAGGAACATACCTAAACATAATAAAGGCAATTTATAGCAAACCGACAGCCAACATCAAATTAAATGGAGAGAAACTCAAAGCGATTCCACTAAAATCAGAAATAAGTGCAGGCTGTCCACTCTCCTCATAGCTATTCAATATAGTACTCAAAGTCCTAGCTAGAGCAATAAGACAACAAAAGGAGATCAAGGGGATACAAATGGGAAAGGAAGAAGTCAAACTTTCACTATTTGCAGACGATATGATAGTATATATAAGTGACCCCAAAAATTATACCAGGGAACTCCTACAGCTGATAAACACTTTCAGTAATGTGGCAGGATACAAGATCAACTAAAAAAAAATCAGTACCTCTCCTATATACAAATGATAAAAGAGACGAGAAAGAAATCAGAGAAACCTCACCCTTTACAATAGACACAAATAATATGAAATCCTTGGGGTAACTCTAACTAAGCAAGTGAAATATCTGTATGACAAGAACTTTAAGTCTCTGAAGAAAGAAATTGAAGAAGATATCAGAAAATGGACAGATCTCCTAATCTCATAAATAGGCAGGATTAACATAGTAAAAATAGCAATCTTACCAAAAGCAATCTATAGATTCAACAAAATCCCCATCAAAATCCCAACACAATTCTTCACAGACCTGGAAAGAACAATACTCAACTTTATATGGAAAAACAAAAAATCCAGGATAGCTAAAAGAATCCTGTATAATAAAGCCACCTCTGGAGGCGTCACTATCCCTGACCTCAAGCTCTACTACAGATCTATAGTAATAAAAACAGCTTGGTATTGGCATAAAAACCAACATGTGGACCAATGGAATCAAATTGAAGACCCTGACATTAACACACACGCCTATGAACACTTGACTTTTGACAAAGAAGCCAAAACTGTACAATGGAAAAAAGAAAAATATCTTCAACAAATGGTGTTGGTATAACTAGTTGTCAACATGTAGAAGATTACAAATAGATCCATATCTGTCACCATGCACAAAACTCAAGTCCAAGTGGATCAAAGACCTCAATATAAAACCAGTTACACTGAACCTGATAGAAGAAAAAGTAGGAAGTAGTATTGAATGCATTGGCACAAGAGACTACTTCCTAAATATAACACTGAGAACAACAATTAATAAATGGGACCTCCTGAAACTGAGAAGCTTCTGTAAGGCAAAGAACATGGTAAATAATACAAAATGACAGCCTACAGAATGGGAAAAGATCTTTACCAACCCCAGATCTGACAGAGGGCTGATCTCCAAAATATATAAAGAATTCAAGAAACTAGACATCAAAATATTGAACAATCCAATTAAAAAATGGGCTATAGAGCTAAATAGAGAATTCTCAACAGAAGAATCTCAAATGGCTGAAAGTCATTTAAGGAATTGCTCAATATCCTTAGTCATCAGGGAAATGCAAATCAAAATGACTCTGAGATACCATCTTACACCTGTCAGAATGGCTAAGATCAAAAACACTGATAATAGCTTATGTTATAGAGGATGTGGAGCAAGGGGAACACTCCTCCACTGTTGGTGGGAGTGCAAACTTGTACAGCCACTCTGGAATCAGTATGTCAGTATCTCAGAAAATTGGGAATCATTCTTCCTCAAGACCCAGCTATACAACTCTTGGGCATATACCCAAGGGATGCTCAATCATATCACAAGGATACATGCCCAACTATGTTCATAGCAGCATTATTCATAATAGCCTGAACCTGGAAACAACCTAGATGCCCATCAACTGAAGAATGGATTAAGAAAACGTGGTTCATATACACAATGGAGTACTACTCAGCAGCAAAAAGCAATGACATCATGAAATTTGTAGGCAAATGGATAGAACTAGAAAATATCATTCTGAATGAGGTAACCCAGACTCAAAAGGACAAACATGGTATGGTATGTACTCACTCATAAGTGGATACTAGATGTAGAGCAAAGGATAACCAGACTACAACCCACAGCTCTAGAGAAGATAGGTAACAAGGAGGACTCTAAGAGGGGCAAATGGATCACTATGGGAAGGGGAAATAGATGAGATCTCCATGAGTAAACTGAGGATGAAGGGTGGACAGTGGAGGGTAGCAGATGGCGGATGAGAACATAAGGGAATGGGATGGTTGAGCTGGAACAGGGATGGAGTGGGAGAGCAATGAAAGAGATATCATGATAGAGAGAGATATCATGGGGGATAAGGAGAAACCAAGTGTTAGGGAAGTTCCCAGGAATCCACAAGGATGGCCCCAGTGTAGACTACTAGCAGTAGTGGAGAGGGTGCTTGAACTGGCCTACCCCAGTAATCAGATCAATGAATATCCTAATTGTCATCATAGAGCCTTTCTCCAGTAACTGATGGAAGCAGATGCAGAGAACCACAGCCAAGCACCAGGCTGAGCTCCAGGAGTCCAGTCAAAGAGAGAAAGAAGAGGAATTCTATGAGCAAGGGGCATCAAGATCATGATGGGGAAACCTACAGAGACAACCAAACCAAACTAGTGGGAACTCAAGAAATTTAGACTAACACCTGTGGAGCCTCCATGGGACTGGACTAGGCCCTCTTCATAGTGAGACAGTTGTGTAGCTTGATCTTCTTAAGCCCCCCTCTCAGTAGGATCAGAATCAAGCCCTGGTGCATGGGCAGGCTTTTAGGAGTCCACTACTTATGGTGGGACACCCCACACAGCCTTGAGGCAGGGGAGGGGCTTGAACCTGCCTCTGCTGAATGTGCCAGGCTCTGCTGACTCCCCATGGGAGGCCTTACCTTCTTGTAGGATGGAATGGGGGTGGGTTGTGGGGGGGCTGGGGGGGCGAGAGGAGGGAAGAGGGGGATCTGTGATTGGTATGTAAAATGAATAAAAAATTTTTCTTAATTGAAAAAATAGAGTATTTTTCCTCTGTATTAAAATACCTATAGGAGAATGCACAGAGGGTAAAATAACCTGAATGCAATCAAGGTCCAGATCCAAATGATCCACATGTACATCCTGAATTTCTTTTCTGCCAAAGCCAATTCTTTCTCAGTTTCAGCTGATAATTTTCTTGAACTATTCAAGTCCTTGTCACTTTTTAAGGTTTGAAACAAATTACTCAGTTCTTGATTTGTTACTCCAATAGTGGGCCATAGATGAACAATGTCTCTCAACAATTTTTGAAAGTCATTAAGAGTGTCCAATTGATCTCTTCTGATTTGTAACTTTTGGGGTTGATTTTTTTTTTGTAAACCTATTTTATATCTTAAGTAATTAATAAAATCTCCTCTTTGTATTTTTTCAAAAGCAATTTGTAATCCCCAGTCAGGCAAAGTATTCTTTACTTCTTCAAACATTTTCTCTAAAGTATCTAGACTTGAATCAGCTGGTAAAATATCATCCATAGAATGGTATTATAGATTGAGGATATTATATATGAATTATTTCTGAGGTCTGTCTAACAAATACTGGCAGACGGTGGGGCTATTTAACATTCCCTGTGGGAGAACCTTCCATTGATATCTCTTAACAGGCTGAGAATTATTATAAGTAGGCACTATGAAGGCAATTTTTTCTCTATCCTTTTATTGTAAAGGTATAGTGAAGAAACAGTCTTTTTTTTTTTTTTTGAGCTGAGGATCAAACCCAGGGCCTTGTGCTTGCTAGGCAAGTGCTCTACCACTGAGCTAAATCCCCAACCCATGAAACAGTCTTTTAAATCAATAACTATAATAGAACATCCTTTAGGTAATAGAGAAGGCAGAAGAATTCCAGACTGTAAAGAGCTCATTGGCTGAATTATTTTATCAATAGCTCTTAGGTCTGTTATCATTCTCCATTTTCCAGATTTCTTTTTAGTAACAATACAGGAGAATTCCAATGACTGGTTGATTATTCAAAATGTTGAGCATATAACTACTCCTGTATCAGCTGCTCCGAGGCTTGTAATTTTTCTGATGTCAAAGGCCATTGTTTCACCCAAACAGGTTTGTCAATCAGCCATTTTAAAGGTAGGGCTGTTGTTACCTTTAAAATACCAGCAGCTGTGGTTTCCTGCTTATGTACAGTTTGAACTGTCTGTGACTTTCTTTGATAGTATCTTTTGATATTTCTCAGAAGCATTCCTTATTTTATAGTTTTTTTATGAGATGGGGGGATATTAATCTGAGTATTCCACTGCTGTAGTAAATCAGGTCCCTTAAATTCATTGCAATATTAGCCACCTATGGCTTTATTTTTCCTCTCTATCCTTCTGGTCCCATATATTCAACCCATCTTGCACTTTGTTTTACTTCAGACAAACTGCCAATTTCTAAAAGTGGAACATTTACTTCCTGAAGAGTCCAATCTGGATACCATGATTTTGGTGCAATTGTTGTTATTATCCATACCTGTGTCAACCAGACCCTCATCAGTGCCATTTATTCTTATTTTTAACTTTGGTCTTTGATCAATTATATAAGTTTGACAAAAATATTTGCCTTATGGTGTCTCCTGAAAACTTTGGGAAATGATTGAACTATGTTTGATATGGGGCCTGCAAGAGGCCCCGTAGGGCATTTCCAGATGGCAAAGGGCTATCCTGACTGTACCTTATTGATCTACATTCAGTAGTTCAATGACTTTGGCCTTTGCCACACCCTCTGCATTCTCCAGAAGGCTGGGGCCTTCTGTTTGAATTATTTCTAGAATAAACATTGTTTCTAGGAGTACCTTGCCTACACTCCCTTTTCAGATGAATTTGTCTACTGCAAGTAAAACACCTAATATTTTGATTTTTCTTTATATTTTTAGAAAGCAGTGCTTCTATCCAAGTATCATCATTAGAGGTATAGGAGCCAATATCAACTGTATTTCTGATTCATTCTTCTATGGGTGCTGATCTTGCCCTAAAAGGACTAATCACCCTTTTATATTCTTCATTAGCATTTTCAAAAGCCAAAGTTCCAATTAATATTTGTCTAGTGTCTGGATCAGATGCCATTCTATTTACTGCTGATGTTAATCTGTGTAAAAAAAATCAGTGAAAGATTCTGGGCCTTGTATAATTTTAGTAAATGATTCAGTCCTCTTTCCTGATTCTTCAACCCTGTCCCAAGCATTCCAAGCTTCTGTACAATATAGAATCAGGTTGTTATCATCCAACATCTTTGCAAATCAGCATACTGACCCTCACCAAGAATTTGGTTTTGGGAAATCTCATGACCTCTAGCCCTACCTCATTCATTGTTCCAGGGCCATGGCTTCCTCTCTCTACCATGTTCTCCAGTGTAATTGAGGACCTCCTTCTAATACTGCTGAAACTAAATCCTTCCAGTCTTGTGAAATAATCTATTCCTAGTTGCCCATGCATTTAACATCTGTCTTACAAAGGGTGAATGCATAACACATGGAACTACTGCTTCCTTAAATCTCTTTAAGTCTAACATATCTACAGGATTCCAGTTAACTTGTACATAGCCTTGGGGATACATATCATCATTAAAGCTAGTGTTCTAATAACCTTAGGCTGTTCCTCTCCAGTTTCACAGTGCAATGGTGTGGTGAATTATGCTCTAAATTCCTGTCTGTGGCTGGGCATCTTTCTTTCTTTCTTTCTTTCTTTCTTTCTTTCTTTCTTTCTTTCTTTCTTTCTTTCTTTCAAACTCTTTCCCAACTGAGACTTTATTGATTGAGTACACAGACATTTCAATTCTTAAAACATGGGCCCAAACTCTAAAAGTCATATATTGTGTTCACGTACCCAAAAGAACCATGTGTTGTTTCTCTTTGAACTTATTCCAGTGATGTTCCATCCTAAGCTTGGCAAGTTTTCCCTAAGACCTCACATAACAATCAAATGCTCACTGACTCACTCACAATTTTATGCCACATACAGTACATATTCAAAATTTCAATCTTTCACAGCACATTATCACAATTGTTGGGAAAATGGACTGCCATGACCAGAGACAGTTCTGACAGGGCAAAGACCAGACCGAGGAGTGGTTATTTTAGGATACAGTTCTACTAGAAACAGGAGACCAGAAATAACTGAAAATATTCCAGACACAAATGCACGACCAAGACTCCAAATTACCATTTAGTATGCTTTGTGTTGTAGGATATAAAACTAGCCCCCTCTACTCAATGTTATGGTGACCCCCGAGACAGTCACAGCCTCCTCTGCTTCAGTATCCTGCTATTTTCTGGTTGTACCAAAAAATAAACAACCAGCAAGTGATTTAACCTCTTAAAAAAATCATTTACACTTAAAAAATGGGATGAGGTGGGACTTCCTCCCACCTTTTAAAAATGTTTCTAGAGCTACTAAAAAAACCCGCATTTACAAAATAGTTGTTAAAAATATTCCTCTGGATTGTACAAGAAGGGAGGCGGGGACCCTGACAGACGCGATGGATGTTTAGTCAGACTTGGCTTCTCTCTCTTCTACTTCAGAGGCTGGACTCTGGTTCTCAGTCTCTCCGTTTTCTGCAGGCACATCTGTGGTTTGCTGATCCGCCACCTCAGCCTGTTTGCGCTTTGCTCCCTTCTTCCCTTTGGTTTGCACTTTTTGTCTGATGACTTATCCTTTCCCGTGGCCTTCTTCGGCTTGGCGTCCACCTTGGCAGGGGCGGACTTGGCCGACAGCCTCGGGGAGCGTCGCTTGGGCTCCGCCGCCTTTGCGCTAACCTTCCTCTTGGGCATCATGGCGGCGCTGGGTGGGAGGCGCGTGCGAGGCTGAACCTGTCACGGAGCTACACCGCCTAGGCCACCACCGCACAAACCTGGCATTTTTCTTTTTGTCATTAGTATATCTTTCCAAGGCCTGCATCCTATTAATCCTCTTGCCATATTTATCACAAAACCCCACCAAGGCTGTTATTGATAAGATAATTAATTACCATACTGGTAGTAGTTATTGTTGGTATTATATCAGTGTCCACTAAATCATTTACCTTCTGTACTCTGCTTCTCACTTCAAGCCTTCTAAGGTAGCAGTATAGAGAGCCCTAGCACCCTGCGTTGTTACGTTTCCCATTCTTAACACAGCAAAAACTTTCTTTTTAACTCTCTCCTATTCCCCTAAAGGATTCCCCAAATCTCTCACCAACTCTGTTGACTTCTCTGGGCAAGTGGCAACTGACTGCCAGCCTGGAGAGCCTCAGATGGCGGATGCAGCAGAGCTGGCTCGTGTGACCCCGCCTTCCATGTGGTTCTACCACCCATTGGGTGCCAATTGTTGCTATCTGTTTTTTTCTTTATTGTTATGTGTTTTAAATTTTATACATCAGCCATGGGTTCCCCTGTCCTCCCCCCTCCCGCCCCCACCCCCACCTTCCCCCCAGCCCCTCCCCTCCATTCCCATGACCTCCAGGATCAAGGCACCCCTGGGGATTCATTTAAACCTGGTGGATTCAGTACAGGCAGGTCCTGTCACCTCTTTCCAGACTGAGCAAAGTGTCCCTGTGTAAGCCCAAGGATTCAAACAGCCAGCGCATGCACTAAGGACAGATCCTGGTCCCTCAGACTGTTTTTTATTATCTACAGTGGCTACTCTTTAAGCAAGGCTTCATCTGCAAGGGCCTTGGCCTGAGGGGATGTCTTTCCCTTAGGCACCGACTCTCCCAAAGCTACTAAGGGAACTTATCTAAGTCTAAAGAACTCACAATTCAACAGTTTAGGTGGAATTCTGCTTGCTCAGAGAGGCTGAATAGCAAGTAGCTAACCTTCTTCCTTTGGTGGTGTCTTCCAAAAAAACCCCACATCCTTCTCTCAGTCCCCACTTAAAAAACTCTTGCTACACGTGGTTCCTCGTTATCACTTCCTGTCAGCTACTTGCTGACTCAGCCTCCTGCTCACAGGTTAATTTTATTAATCAAACACATCTTTGAGTTGTTAACAAAAGCAAAAGGAAAAATGCAACACACTTTGAAATAATATTCCCCAACACATCTCATTTGTGTATGTGGCCCACATGGTGCATAGGCTCTGTCCTCCAGCCAGCAGCTGTTTTCATTCCCTTGTCCATGGTCTTCAGGCTGGCCCGGAAGATCTTTTGGCTAGGTTTTGGCAAGACTCTAACTCTAGTCTAAATATCCTTCATTGAGAGGGAGTGTCTACAGGCCCTAACCGGAAGCTGGAGACTGGAACCCAGGAGTGCAACTTGGTTTCTTTCCCTTCCCTCTTTTTGCATCTCTTTCTCCAGCTGTTCTGTGCAGTGTTACAGCATTGGGTTCCCCTGTCATCTTCCCCTCTTCACAATCTGTGTTCAGGTGTGCTAGTGCACAGCTTTGTGCCATACACCGGCACTGCCCATCCCCTAAGCACCACATCTCCCCTGCCCTGTCCACCTCTACCACCTCCAGCAAGCTCCTCCCACCTGTGAGCCTGAGCTTCCTTCCAGGCCTGGCCTCCTGCCACTAGTTCAGACCCCTGTGTTGGGGATGTGGGTTTGTGGGAGGCTCCTTTTTGTCCTGTCCCCCTTTCTAGTCTGAGGCTCAGTGCTACCCAGGCAGCAAGCCTGGCTCCTGCTTCCCCTCCCATCACCACTGTAGAGCCTTGACCTGGCTCGGGGGTTCTTGGGGAGGGACCCACAGTCTAAACCAGCTGGGGTGTTTTTCTGGGGGCTGGGGGGTGGGTTCTTTTTGTTTGTTTGTTTTTTGAGACAGGGTTTCCCTGTGTAGTTTTGGAGCCTGTCCTGGATCTTGCTCTGCAGACCAGGCTAGCCGGGAACTCAGAGATGTGCCACCTGGCTCTGCCTCCCGAGTGCTGGGGTTATAGGTGTGCGACACCACCACCTGGCTTAAACACCCATGCAAAGCACAGATATCACCGAAGCAGACCACAGAAGTTGGCTTGAGAATGTCCTTGACAGCTGGGGGCTTCCATTGTGCTTCCTGTGGGGGACTTCTTCCAGTTCATTAATTAAATAATTAAATGTGAGCTTACAGGTCTCACTCTCCAAGCTGGCCTGAAACTATGTAATTCAGGCAAATCAGGCTGGCCTCAAACTCTTGACCATCTTGTCTTAGCCTCCCAATACTGTGATTACATATGTGAGCCATCACACCAACCAAACAGGGAACTTTCTTCTATTATTATTATTATTATTATTATTATTATTATTATTATTATTATTTGTGTGTGTGTGTGCGTGTGTGTGTGTGTGTGTGTGTGTGTTTTAGGTCAGGTGACCTCTTTGGGAGCTGATTTTCTCTTTCCCAGGTGTGGGGGATGGGAATCGAACTTTGATCTCTAAGTTTGTGCAGTCAGTGCTTTTTACCCACTGAGCCATCGCCCTGACCCCAGTGAGGAACATCTTCATGGCCTTGTTGTCCTGGAGCACATACTGGGTCCAGTCCAAGCGGAGAATTGTACACAGCCATCACCTCTTTTCACAACCCTGATCCCTTTATTGGTTTACCACCCTGGAAGTGAGGGCCTAGAGAGCTGAACTGACCTCATTGGAAGGATTACTTCTGGAGGAGAAGAGACTCGAAACAACAGCAGGAAGCAGGGAAGCAGTCACCACCCCTCTAGTCATCCAGCTGACTGGTTCAGGTTACCTGGGGCCAAGGAGTCTTTCAGTGTTAGGCTAGGACAGGCCAGGGAAGGGCAGACATCAGCTTCCCTGGATAGAGATGAGGAGACATGCGGCATGCCACTGGCGGAGAGTAGTTTCCCCTTGGAGTAGAGACCCCTTGAAGAACTGACCTGGGATGGTGGGAGCTAGCAAGAATACACATTTCCCTGCTGTGGATATCGCTCTGTGTAAATAAAGTTCTGATTGGCCAGTGGCCAGGCAGGAAGTATAGGCGGGACAAGAGAGTAGAGAATTCTGGGAAGTAGAAGGCTGGGGGGAGACACCGCCAGCCGCTGCCATGAGAAGCAACATGTAAAGACACTGGTAAGCCACAAGCCATGTGGCAAAGTATAGATAAACAGAAATGGGTTAATTTAAGATAGAAAAAGTAGATAACAAGAAGCCTGCCACAGCCATACAGTTTGTAAACAATGTGAGTTTCTGTGTGCTTTCTTGGTTGGGTCTGAGCGACTGTGAGACTGGCGGGTAAGAGAGATTTGTCCTGACTGGGCCAGGCAGGAAAACTCCAACTACAAATGGCGCTCAACGTGGGGCAAGAGTTTCCACCTAAAACCTGAGAAAAAAGATTCTAGACGGAGCTAAAAACAGCTTCCTAGTTGTCTCCCTCAAGTTAATGGCAGCCTGCCGGTTTGAGCTACTATGGCGGGTTCCTGGTGTGTGCCTCGGACCTGCAGTGTGGCGGGAATGAGGAGTCTACAAGTGGCACTTTACTCTGTTGTATGGTGGATTTAGCCTTTGCTAGTTAAAAAAAAAAAAAGTTTTCTGAGCTATGCAATGCTTTGATAGAACTGCTTCTGATAGTTGATGGTACACATGGCTCCAGACCCAGAGCTGGCGGTAAACTGTACCACTGCCATGTTGGAAAGCTGAGGTGGGCGGAGCCAGCAGCCACAGCGGCGCTTCAGTCTTACAAAGATGGATTTTACACAGAGAATCTGGTTTGTCTTGTCTTTGGGATTTTTAATTGTAGAAAAAGATTTGATCGTAAAAGCTGTTGAGTTAAACAAATATGTAAATTTTAAAGGTACCTTGACTTCAAAATTTGCATATAAGGATATGTTGCTTTAGAAAAGAGTCTCTGCTTTTGTTTCCACAGAAAGCCAGAGGCTGTGGATTTGTTCCAGATTAAGATACATCAGGTTTGATCAGCCAAGACCACCTGAAGGGTCTCTGATGACGCCATGGCCCAGATGATCCAACATCCAGAATGGTTTCAAGGCAACTGGCTCAGAGGTTTACCCTCATGGACTACTCCATAATCCTAAAATTTTCTTTGTGTCCCCATAAGATGCAGCGCCCCTCTCCAGCAAGAAGTAGTGAGAAAAACTACGCCCACATTCCCAAAATTATCAAGCTGGCTTTGGAGATGGAATTGGCTCACTCCTTCTCTAAACCCAGACATATTGCTAAAAGAAAAGGTTAAGAGATTCTTGTGTCCCAAATCAGAAGAGCCCTCTGATGTGGGACAGAGAAAAACCAATATTTTTCTTTAAAGCAGTTTAATTATAAATGAGATCTCTTTCTAAAAAAAAAAGGGGATATGATACAGATATAATAGGATGAAAGGGTAGATTAAGGAACTTACTTCTAAAGAACAACTTGTTTAAAATGTTTTACATTGGTATAGATTTTAGTCTATTGATACAAACTTAAAGTTAATTTTGTTATACTGTGTGCATATTTTTACTCATATTTAAGGTATTATGTTTGTATAGCTCATTTTAAATTGAAATGGATAATTAAAAATAGATTAATAATTAGTCATCTATGATAATCATACTCGTAGCCATGTTAGTTAAGTCTTCTAGGTATACATAGACATATTTCAGATAGATAGGTAATCTTCAAATACTTCAAAGACCTACAGAATATGGCATTTAAAATACTTTTAAAATTTAGACTTTCTGGACAGTGAGACACGTCTGCTCCTGGCAGCACCAATTTACTTCAGAGAGGAGGATGGGCATTGAAGACACTTCATATGGAGTTTATCTTCACCTTGGCAAAAATAGCCATTTGGGCAAGAAACAGTTCTTGCCTGGACTGCTTGATCGCCTGGACTGCTTGATCGACTGGACATGCAGGACCCATAGAAAGGTGACCACTGAACTTTGCTTTCAAAATGGTCCTTCAGGTTCCTGCTTCACAGAGAAAACTGCCAGACATTCTACAGGACACTAAAAAAAGTGACCGAGAGACTTTAGCCCTGTGGGCTAAACACAAATGCCCCAACTTTACAAAGGAACATTAGGTGACTGTCCAGGCTGCCAGCTGTCTCTGTCTACCCTGCAAGACTCCCAAAAAATGCTTGCATCCTTCTCCCAGTTCTCAGGTAATATTATATCCTTCTGAGGTCTTTGATGTGGTTAAAGACTAGATCGTTATAATTTCCTCAGTTATGATAAAAGATAAGTTAGATATAAAACCTTAGACTCACAAATACAAGATAGATAGGATATCTTCTTTAATATTGTAACTGTAATTCTTGCTTGATAATTGTTTTGTTATATGTAATTGTACTATGTAAAAGTTAAAACCTTCCTTAAAAAAAAAAAAGAAAAGGGGAAGTGCTGTGGATATTGCTCTGTGTAAATAAAGTTCTGATTGGCCAGTGGCCAGGCAGGAAGTATAGGCGGGGCAAGAGAGTAGAGAATTCTGGGAAGTAGAAGGCTGGGGGGAGACACCGCCAGCCGCTGCCATGAGAAGCAACATGTAAAGACACTGGTAAGCCACAAGCCATGTGGCAAAGTATAGATAAACAGAAATGGGTTAATTTAAGATAAAAAAGTAGATAACAAGAAGCCTGCCACAGTCATACAGTTTGTAAACAATATAAGTTTCTGTGTGCTTTCTTGGTTGGGTCTGAGCGACTATGGGACTGGCGGGTAAGAGAGATTTGTCCTGACTGGGCCAGGCAGGAAAACTCCAATTACATTTCCCTCCCTTCCGACCTCTTCTTAAGTCAGCCTGGTTGGAAGAAGGAGACGATAGAGCAGTGCCCAGGTGTGAGGAAGGTGTGCGTGGCCCCGAGGCAGGACGGAGACCAGGGAGCACAAACAGGGTCAGGCACAGGGCTGCCATCACTGCAGGAAGGTTCTCAGGCCGCACCGGGTCATCATACAGTAAGCACTCCGTATGGTTCTTACCAGGCTGGCGAGTCCTACTTCTCTTGGAGGCGCCTTGCCCTGTGTCTTCCATCTTGTTCACATCCAAGCCCTTTCGGTATTAGGGATGCAAGTTGCCCTTATCAGCTGTTCTGGCCGGTGCTTTGGGTGGGAGTAGTGCTCAACTTCCCATCTCTTGTCTCCTGCTAGCTGGCAAGGATCAGGCAGAGGAGAGTCTCCAGAGCTGGAGGCCCTTGGCAGCTATGGTGGAAGCAGCAGTGAGCTGGGGCTCCCCCTTCCTCTGGAAACCCCTCCTCCCTGGACTCCCTCCATAACATCTGTGGGAGGCCACAGATTTGGATCAAGCTTAGGCACGTGCTGCCAATGGACTGAACCTTGGTAGGGGTTCACCAGCCAGTGAATTAATAACAGAAGCCATTAAATCACTTCTATATTGATCCTCCGTTTCCCAGAGCTGCTGTGTGATCCTGGTATCAGCAGGAGCCTTTTGGAGGCCTGGTTGCTTGATTCATGACTCTTTTTTATTCTTTACTTCTGTTTACAATTATTCATATAAGCTCCACTAGTTTTAAAGGTATAGGGTGTCCCCTCCCCTCCGCCCCAGGCAGGTTTTCTTTGTGTAACAGTCCTGGCTGTCCTGGAACTTGCTTTATAGACCAGGCTGGCCTTGAACTCACAGAGATTCTCCTGCCTCTGCCTCCCAAGTGTAGGGATTAAAGGCATGCACCACCACTGCCTGCTGGGGTTTCCTCTTAAGAGACTGTAATAGCCAGGTGTGGTGGCACATGCTTGTCACTTAATCGTTTGAGAAGTAGGAGGATCAAAAGTTTAACATTTTAACATTCTTGGCTACACAGAGTTTAAGAATAGCTTGGGTTACATAAAATCTCTCTCTCTCTCTCTCTCTCTCTCTCTCTCTCTCTCTCTCTCTCTGTGTGTGTGTGTGTGTGTGTGTGTGTGTGTGTGTGTGTGCTCTGCAGAAAGACTTCCAAAGAAGGTTTGAGTTTAATGTCTAAAAGTGTCAACAAAGCTACAGAGCTGAGGGTAAGGGCTGAAGAGGCAAAGCGACCTCACACGACCCTTCCTGGACCTGTGGTGATCTGGCTGGCTGGGAAGGCGAGACTGTCTGTGAGTAACACCACCTTTGCCACCCAAGAGTGGGCCTGTGCTGCATAGGCATCTGCCACCAGCTTATTAACTCCTGGTGCAAAGCCTGGCATTGAGAGTGTGCTCAGTAAACACGTAAATGAATTGCATGCCTGAATGTAGTTTTGGGGTGGGGTATGTTCATGTTTACAGCCTGACTCCCACCAGTCCAGCCACACAGTGACTCACAGCACTGACTGACATCATCTTCCTGCCTAGGGGACCACAACGGCAGCCTGGAGGCTAGGCTCCACTCACAACTATCTCCTCTCCCACGCTGCCAGGCAGAGATAAGGGAGCCTGAGAAAGTGCTCTCAGCCTGAGGTGATTAGTGGGAGATGATGGCTCCATCCAAGGCTGTTGTTTCTCCAAAGCCTTCTACGGTGGGCTGCGCTTGGAGGCAGAGAGGTTGAGAGTTGAGCTTTATCAGATGCCTGGTATCCTAACTCTGAGTGGGGAGGGCAATCTTTTGGGTGGTGTTAAGGGGCTAGTTCTGTGGCTCTTCACCTCTGGTAGGAGCTGAATTCAGTGCTTCAAGTAATCGAGGACCACTTGAACTTCCTGTGAAAGGTCCCTCAGCCTCTTTTGTAGCCTCAGTGAGGTCCTGCGCTTCTGTTAGAGTCCAAGCTGGCTGAGCATCCCAGCTCTAGCCTGGCAGAGTAAACATTGCCCCCATCCTTGCCTTAAGCCAGTCTCTGACTTTTCTGGACTCTCCTCTACCTGAATGATGAAGAGGTGAGGAGTGCTGGTCTCGAGGCCCTCTTCCAAGGTCTGGGATCCTGCATCTGAAGTCTCTCCAGTGCTGTTCCGGCTGTGCTTGGTTCTAGAAACCTAACTGAAAAGAGAGCGGGAGATGATGTAAAGTGTCATTGTCCTTAGGAACTGAGCATACAGACTCCTGGTGGATAGGGAAGGAGGTGATGGGGGTACAGCATGAACCATCTGGGGCCTCTTGGATATATGTACACCTTCAGATACTCCAAAATGGCTGGGCTCTGCTGGAAGGCTCCACCAAGGAAGAGCTTAGGAGTGGTCAGAGCTCCCTGCCCACTTCTAGCCCCAGGAAAGACAAGTGAGGTCCTAAGCATAATACCCCCATCTGAGGAGACCAGGCCTTTCTTTTCCTCCCTCCCTCCCTCTCTCCCTCCCTTCCTTTCTTCTTCCTTCCTTCCTTCCTTTTTTCTTTCTTTCTTTTTGTTTGTTTTTCTTTTTTTGTCTTTTACTTTTTATATTCTAGTTTTAAGACAGGATCTCATGGGAAGCAGGCTGGCCTTGAACTTCTGATACTCCTACCTTGGCCTCTGCAGTGCTGGGATTATAGGTGTGTACCACCATGCCTAGTTTGAGCCAAAGCCTTTCAACCCACATTGTGTGCCCAGCCATACCAACGGCAGGGCAGGGACCCTCCTTTTGTCCTTGGATCCTTTTTGCCCCACACAGGGTTTCCACCCAGCAGACACCTGCCAGTATAGACAGAAGAGCAGCTGCCCCACCCCTACGCTGTCACCTGTGCCCCCCACGCTGGACCTGCCAAGAGACAGGAGGCCGTGGGCTGGGAGGGTGGGACTGGAGCAGGCCTGGGCACTCTCTCCACAACCCATTGCCCAATGCGCCTTCCCTTGCCACCTGCACAGCCCTGGGCCCCGGGGCCTTGGCTTACCACAGGGCCCTGGGACAAACCCCACAAAACAGAGCCCCATTGACGGCAGGCCATCAGGGCTGGGTAGGAGGAGACCAAGTCAGCCACTGGGTGGTGAGGGCAGCCGTGGGAGCCCTATCATCCTGTTCCAAATGAGGAGAGCCTGCGGGGGCTGGGGGTGGGCGTGGGGGTGTGTGCTTCTCACCCCGAGTAGTCTCTGCTTAGGTGCAGCTCTCTAGTCTGGGTGATGGCTGGGAGAGGCCCTCCCATATCCTCAGGGAGAGGGGCTCCCTCCAGGCCCTCAAGGCCCCTCCCTCTCACCTGTGGTAATCAAGGCAGGAATGTGGAACCCAGGGCCAGCCCCGCTGGGAAAAGATAAAAAGCCCCTTGGCAGCTCAGCAGCTCACTGTGCTAGTTCCCTCAAGCTCCCAGCTGCTTCCCCACTTGCTGTCAGTCATGAGGTCCTCTGTGTCCCGGCAGACTTACTCCACCAAGGGAGGCTTCAGCTCTAACTCAGCCAGCGGAGGGGGCGGGAGTCGGATGCGAACCAGCTACAGCTCGGTGACCATGTCCAGGAGCAGCGGCAGCGGCAGTGGCGGTGTGGTCCGCTCCTGCCCCGGCTCTGGGGGCTTTGGCAGCCGGAGCCTCTATAATTTGGGAGGCAAGAACATCTCCGTCAGTGTGGCTGGTGGCACCTCCTCTGGCCGGGCACTAGGAGGCTTTGGCAGTGGGGCCTATGTGGGCCTGGGGGCTGGCAGGCAGACATTTGGGCCAGTCTGTCCCCCTGGGGGAATTCAGGAAGTCACTGTCAACCAGAGTCTGCTGACACCTCTCAATGTGGAGATAGATCCCGAGATCCAGCGGGTACGCACCCAGGAGCGTGAGCAGATCAAGACCCTCAACAACAAGTTTGCGTCCTTCATCGACAAGGTGGGTGGGGCAAAATTGGGGGAGGGGAGCTGGAAGCTGGACCTCTAATGGAGGGTGGTCTGGGCAAAGGGAATTTTAGCCATATGCACCAGGCAGGCAGGCAGGGTGGGGTGGCTGAGGTTTCTGCTGTGAGAGCGTCTCAGGTGCCCAGCCCATCTGACTGTGTTGGAGTCTTTCATACCGTTAAGCAGCAGCCTTACCTCGTAATCAAAACACGTGTGGTCCTCAGTGTTCTCGTTAGGGAGGTGGCCCTTAATGACTTGTGTCATTTTATAGCTGTGGGCAACCAGGCGTGGCTGAGGAATCCTACAAATTATCCCAGGTTGAAACCTTGGGATCCTGTCTGTCCTCTCCAGCAGGAGAAGCCTTGGGGTCAGTTACAATCAGAACACGGGGTACAAAGGAAACCCCCATCACTTCTCCTTTTCTGGTTCCCTGTTCCAGCTGAGAAGCTCAGGTTGGGGTGGACAGTGAGGAGGGTGGCCACCATACGGTTTGACTATTATGCTCTGCGAGTGTCCTGGGTCCTGTCTCACCTACAGGGTGACTGGGATGGTCCTGGTGCCACTGTGTGGCATTTCTTGCTCCATTCTGTCAGCACTTCGTAGCTGGGCTCTGAGCCTAGGCAGTGGGGTCATGACGAAGGTCTGAGGGATAACTCATGGGGTTTGTGATTTGAACTTTGAACACAGAAGGCCCCCATCCCCTTTCTCATGTGGTACCCGCAGGGTTCCATGAGGGGTCAGGGTGGGGGATGCTTTGTCTATTTCAACGGTATGAAAACAGAGGCTTAGAGTGGTCCTGTGACTTGCTGAGGATCACACAGGTACTTTACAGCAGAGATGTAACTGTGAAGTAGGTTGCAGAGCCGCATGGTCTTGGGCACCAAAGTGCACCTGCTACAGAGCTCCTGGTCACGTGACTGGGGCCTGGGTTGCTGTGGAGGTGGAACCTGGATAACAGAGGATGAGGTACGCCGCCCACTTCTCACCTTCTCCCCTGGTGACTTTTGGTTCTTTTGTGAGCTGCTGTGTGGTTGTTAGAAATTGAATTTGGGTCCTCTAGAAGATCAGCCAGTGCTCTTAACTGCTGAGCCATCTTGCCAGCCCCCTCCATCTCTCTGATGTTTTTTAACAGTTGACTTTGATGCAGGATAAACACTGACCTCATCCAGTTTTACTCACGACAAGTGAGAAAGTGAGCCAGAGAACCAAGTGCTTAGCTCAGGTGACCAGCTCACATACCATGAGCACAGGGCCGTGTTTGTTAACTCCGGAGTCTTTTCCGTCTGTGTGGACTGTTGGTTGTGCAGGATTGTCCCTTCCCAGTGAGATGTAGGTGATGCTGCACTGCCTCGATGATGCCGGCCCCCGGTGTGCTAGACGAGGCTCTCCAGAGGATGTCCACCAAGCCTTTTTTTCCCTGGCTAGGTACGTTTCCTGGAGCAGCAGAACAAGGTGCTGGAGACCAAGTGGGCCCTGCTGCAGGAGCAAAGCCAGAATGCAGGGGTCGCCAGGAGCCTGGAGCCTTTCTTTGAGACTTACCTGAACAACCTGAGGAGGCAGCTGGATGCCAAGCAGAGCGAGCATGGGAGGCTGGATATGGAGCTGAGGAGTGTGCAAGACAATCTGGAGGACTTCAAGAACAAGTGAGAGACATAATGTGACCCTGTGGAAAAGAACTACCCCTCCCCCAACCCAGGGAGTGATACCCCTGCTGGGGGCTTGGGGTATTGGCATGTTTGTGATTTTTTCATTTATTTATTTATTTATTTATTTTTGTTGTTGTTACTACTACTACTACTACTACTACTACTACTACTACTACTATTATTATTATTATTTGTCTTTTTGAGACAAGGTCTCACCCTTAGCCCAGGCTAGCTTTGACCTCTTGGTGATCCCCCTGCCTCAGTCTCAGGGAATACATGTGTGAGTCACTCACTGCACTCAGTTTCATAATTTTAATTTGTAAGGTAGGAAGAATAGTGTCCCAAACCCCATGCTCTTGTCATCGACATTTGGTTCAGCCAATCTCATTTTGTCCTTCTCTTTTCCTGCCTCCTGCCTTTTTGTCTCCAAGCAAGTCTAGTCATCTTGTAACTTTATTCATAAATATGTTTCGTAGGTATATGTGAGAGGTTGGCCAAATCACCTCTCCTGTGTAAAGCCAGAACTGACACAGGAGACCAGGGGTCTCTTCTCTAGAAACTGAGGAAGGCCCTCACTAGTCTCTAGAAACTGAGGAAGGCCACTGGCACTCCCATGTTCTTTCTTACATTTGGTGGTATTCCAAAGTCCCTTCTTGAGAAATACCAACATCGGATGTTCTTATGACTGTGTCACAAGTTCCTTATCTCCTCCCACAACCTTAATTCAAACCCTGACAGGTATGTTTTTATAGTTCATTTGCCTAACTCGACCTAACAAAACTTAAACACAATGCCACAATCATATCTAAAATGTTCAGAATACTAGTTCCTCAGCCCCAAGGAATACCTAGTTTGGAATTTTCAGCTGCTCCATAAATACCATAAACTTAGAAAAATGAGCATTTGAATTGAGATCCAAATGATCTTCCTACAACATGGTTGGCAATACATATATTTATAACATTTAAGTGTAATTTTAAAATAATTTCTCCCAGGCAAAGGCAGGGGGATCTCTGAGTTTGAGGCCAGCCTAGTCTATAGAGCGAGTTCCAGGACATCCAGGGTTACACAGAGAAACCCTGCCTCAAAAACAACAAACAAACAACAACAAAGCACTTTTCCCATAACTTGACTTTGGCAATTTTTAAACCCTCATCTCAGCAGAAGCAGTTGGGCAGGAATTGTTTCAAATGGCAGTGTGTTGTGGAAAGTGGAGACAGAGGTTAACCAGTGTCGACACAGCTGTCCTGACGGGTATCGCCTCCAAGGGCTCAGATCCAAGGAGATGGCAGTCCCACAGTGCCATAATATTGTGCAAATTTGGTGCCCCTTTCTTCAAAAAGGGGAAGAAAGTGTTTAAATAAAGACATCACCCCAGCTTCTTCACTGGTTGATAGCATTAAAGAACTGTTCCCCAAAGATGTTTCTGGGTGGTGGGAGAAACCTATCAAGTCTTCCTGGGAGTCAGGTGAGCCCACAGCCTAAAAGACAGAACTGGATTGAGCTGACCCGAGCCTTCCCTGTGTTACAGGTACGAGGATGAAATCAATAAGCGCACTGCCTTGGAGAATGAATTTGTGTTGCTCAAGAAGGTGTGCGGGGATGGCCAAGCTAGGGGAGGAGGTCCTTTGGCTGCCAGGGTCCTGGGTGGGTCTGCAGAGAACTGGACTCTGGTCTGAGCATTCTGCTCTCTCCCTGTCTTCAGGATGTAGATGCTGCCTATATGGGCAGAATGGATCTTCATGGCAAAGTGGATACCTTGAACCAGGAGATCGAATTCCTGCAGCATCTCTTTGAGGCGGTGAGGAGACAAATGGACAGACACGATTTGCATACATTTCTTTCTCACTGGAGAGTCTCCCACGGAGGTGTGAGCTCACCAGTGTAACTAAACTGGTAAAAGTTTGGAGCCTACAGGACCGGGCAAGGCTTGGTGGCACAAGCCTTTAATCCTAGCATTTGGAGGCAGAGGCAGGTGGTGTGAATTTGAGGCCAGCCTGGTCTATGAAGATGTTACAGGCCAGCCAGGGTGACACAGAGAGACACTGTCTCAAAAGAGAAAAAAAGTTGGGAACCCGCCCCTTTAATGAGTATTACCTCTCATATAGTAGATGTGTTCAACAGGGCTAGGCCCTGGGCCATCTTTGTGCATAATCCTCTTAACAGCTCCATAGTGTGGGTGCTACCATTGTGCCCATTTGAGAGCCAATGGTACTGTGGTACAGAGTAACTGTAGAGGCAGTGCCCTTTGCCTGATCAGTTTGTAATGGGGCAGCAGGGATAGGCAAACAGGGATTGTGCTCCAGGTTTGTGAGGTAGGGTGGTGGGTAGTTCAGTGAATCCAGGACTGATCCCAGGAGACAGGGATCCTTGGAGACTGGGTCCAGAGGGTTGAGCTTAGTGGGAATTTATTAGAGAAGCAGATATTCCTAGCATCAGCAGGGACCTCACAGCTAACCTTGCATCCAGGGCAAAACCCCTTTCTGTGCCATCCAGACAGGGGGTCATGCAGCTTCGACTTGAATCCTCCAGGTGGCAAGGTGCTCACTGACTGTGAGGTCAGGTGTTGCTCCCACTGAGAGCTCTGTTAAAAGGTGACTAAGCTTGGCAGTGGTGGCACACACCTTTAATCCCAGCACTGGGGAGGCAGGGGCAGGCAGATCTTTGTGAGTTCAAGGCCAGCCTGGTCTATAAAGCTTGTTCCTTGACAGGCTCCAAAACTACACAGAGAAACCTTGTCTTGAAAAACCAAAAAAAAAAAAAAAAAAAAAAAAAAAAAGGTGACTAAGGCTAGGTGGTGGTGGCACACACCTTTAATCCCAGCACTTGGGAGGCAGGGGCAGGTGGATTTGTGGATTTCTTAGTTCGAGGCCAACCTGGTCTACATAGTGAGTTCCAGGACAGCCAGGGTTGTTACACAGAGAAACTGTGTCTCAATAAAACCAAAACCAAACCCAAAACCAAACAAAACCAACACAAAACCAAACAAAAACAAGAAAAAGATGACTTGGATCTTATGAGGATGAAGAAACAAAAATCTGAGGGATATGAGAAGCCAAGCAACAGGGCTCTTAGTGTTTAGCAAGCAGATGGGCAGGGACGGCAAATGGACATCTGTTCTTGCATCCCAACATTCCTTTAGTTTGTGTACTGTGTTTTAGATACCACCTTGTCATTCTGGCTGTTTAGACTGTTTCTGGAGATTTTCAAATGGATGCTTTCAAGAGCGATGCACACACACTTTTCTCCAATAATCGGGTAGTTGAAAGAAAAGTATGTGTGTGTGTGTGTGTGTGTGTGTGTGTGTAGGCAAGTACTGTGCCACTAAGCTCCATCTACAGCGATTAGTTTTTCAAACAAGCCCTTGCTATATAATCCATTCTGGTCTGACACTCACAGCCTTTTTCTTGCCTCAGCTTGCCCACCAAGTACTAAGACTATAGGCATGGTCCACCACACCTTGTGCTAGCTGAATTTTTATACAAAATGCAAGAGTTAATGTCTCTCTTCCTCCTTTATACTGCTGCTGGGGTGTGTACCATCAAGCAATGCCATGTAGGCACTTGGGAACTGGATTGTCCTATTCTATGTGTTAGTGGTGCCCTTTTAAAAAAACTGGATAAATGTTCTGTTCAGAACTTTTAAATTAAAATATTTTTATGATTATTATTTTTTTGAGGGACTCATGTACCCCAGGCTAGTCTTGTATTTTTGGTTGTGAGCCTAGCCTTTGACGGCTGAGCCATCTCTCAAGCCCCCCAGGCTAATCTTAAACTTGCTATATAGCTGAAAGTGGCTGAACTCTTGATCTTCCTGTGTTGACTAAGGTTACAGGTGTACACCACCACTCTCGGCTTGAACCCAGGGCTTTGTGCATGCTAGATAAGTGCTCAATGAACTAAGTTACTCACCCAGACCCTCCTGTTTTGGTCTCTGATAACAGTCCCACATAAGTCATTGCTGAGACAAGAAGGCAATCAAGGTTAAGAACAGAGCCCTAAGCTTCCATTGGTGACTTTCCAAAATTCTATCATTTTATTAATCCAGATGGTGTGGCTGAAGCGCCTCAGCTACTTTAACACCCACCTAACCAAGGTGGTGCGGAACCTTATGACTGTCATCTCAGTACTTGGGAAGTGGAGGCAAGAGGCCCAAGTTCAAGGCCAACTTGGACTATACATAATGAAGGCCTGTCCCCAATCTATTTAACATACTGTCTTCTGGGGCACATTACCCTGTCTTCTTTTTCTTTTTTTTCTTTTTTTGTTTTTTTGAGACAGGGTTTCTCTGTGTAACAATCCTGACTGTCCTGCAACTTGCCTTGTAGAACAAGCTGTCCTCAAACTCACAGAGATCCACCTGCCTCTGCCTCCCAAGTGCTGGGTTTAAAGGTGTGGTCTACCACCACCTGGCTTGTCTTATTTTTAAATTAAATTATATTCATAATCATTTGCAATGAAAGGGGGCAGGGCAGAAGTTGACTTTGGGTCTCTTCCTCTAGTACTCTCCACCATAATTTTTTGAGACGAGATCTCACACTGAGCCTGTACTTCACCGGTTGGTCAGCCAGCCTTGGGGGTCCATCCATCTCCCTTCACTCCAATGGTGTTACAAGGCACACACGAAGCTTTTTACATAGCTGCTTGGATCCTAACTCATGCTTGTATAACAAACATTTACTGCCTGGGTGATCTCCCCACTCTCTTTCATCTTATTTTTGGGATTTCTGGAAAGGTGTGGTCAGATAGTGTTCATGGTAAGTTTTTTTGGCTATCTAGCAATACACTCGTGTGTGAAAATGGAACCTGCTTGGTGGTTTCACATTTCCTCAGGCAACTCTTGGTGGCTCCATGCCTCCTTCCATGTTTTAGAATTTCTTAATTTGTATCCTGATCTCTTCCCTCTGAGGAGCAGGACATTTGTGCTTGGGCTCTGGACTCTTCATCCTTGTTTCTTTGGGATAATGGCTCAGTGTTCATCTCCTTGGCCTTCTCCGGGGCCTCCTAGGATCTTCTTTCCATGGGCTAGACTCTGAGGTTGCCTATGCCAAGCCCTCTCTTACATGTTCCAAGTCTACCTTGGTTTCTGTTTCCAGTCTGAAGACTGTTCTCTGTGCTGGAACTGAGGCAGGTGACGCAATAGTTGAGTTAGCACCCAGGTCTTCTGCAGACATTAGCCCGGTGTCCATTCCCTCTTGTGTTTCCCGATCTGCTGGGCTCTTCTGCTTTCTTCCATCTAGTTAGCTAGGTGGAGCTTGCCATAAAGGATTCTGAGTGTTTCCCATGTCTCTTTGCTGCGATCCCCTGGTGGTCTCTCAGGAGGGAGGACTCTTCTGTCTACCCTTGAGCTCAATTATCTGTTCTCAGTGTTTCAGATTTGGCATTGCTCTACCCAAAGCACAAGGCTAGCTGGCTCGCCCAGCATCCCTCTCTTCTGCTTTGCCTTGCTCACTTAACAAGCATTTATGGGGTTCCTCCCACATAACAAGTAAGGCAAAGTTCCTGCCCTTGGGGCTGGGTTCTGAAATGAGGAAAGCCCTGTTGGGACAGACTCAAGGTGCTAAGGCATACAGGGAGGCTGTGGGGGGGGGGCTCTGGAGGTCAGGAAGGAAAGCCCTCTGAGGAGACAATACCTGCAATAGATCTTAGGGAAGAGCTGGACTTCAGCAGCAGACACAGGAAGGGCCCAGCTGAGCAGGGACTTGGCATCAACAGTGTCTGGGGTGGCAGGAAGTTGGCAAGTTGGCCATCGAGTAGATAGGAGAATGAAATGAAGCTGTAGAGAGAGAAGGTAGCTAGGGGATCACTTCCTGTCAAAGGGCTTCTTCATCCATCAGGGCTTCCTTTCATGGAAGGAGGAGAACCAGACCAATGGTTCTTTTGCCAGTGATGGTGGCCAATCTGGCACTCAGGATTCAATTCCATGTTCTGGTTTTGGCCATGTCAAATCTAAAGAAAACCTGGAGGGTGAGCTGGCTCTCACTAAATGTCTCACTGACATGAAAACAGCCTCTGAGTCCCCTCTCTAGACTGGGGACATCAAAGGATCCAGCTCCCCCTAGGACTCTACTTCTGTCTCTCTGGCTTGTTTGCCTGGACCCCTCCACTGTCCTCCACCTTAGGGCCTCTGGTGTCTGTGGCGACACATGCTTCCCCTGCCAAGGGACTCTTCCTGTTTATTTTCACTGGTGCTGCTTCACGGAACACCTGGACCTTTCTCTCCATGTTATATCATGACACCAGTCACCATTGAGGCTGTTATTGGAAGGGGACTTTCTGTCCTGTTGCTTTACAAATTCCAGGTGGATTCTACTCAGGTCACATGCTGCTCTGTGGTGGTCTGAGGGTGGGGTTTGGGGTGCTGGAGCTGGGAGGTGATGCTAGCTGTGTGTCCCAGAGGACAATAGGCACACAGGGCCATGAGGAGTCACCTGGGACAAGGAGGCCTTGGGGCCCCTGAACCTTTAGAGGAATCTGAGCAGATGAGTGGATTTCCTGAGCACCCAGCATGGCCATGTCTGATCTGAACCCTCACAGCCACCATTAATGACACACATAGAATGTCAGGTTCTTTGAGTCTCAGTAATTTGTTACCTAGCTGGTACACAGCAGTCCAGGAATAGCTTGTCTCCCAGATTCTGCCACTTCTCCTTTCCACAGTTTCAGTGACCCATTTCTCTCCAGCCTTGTGCTTAGAGCACAGCCAACATCCCACATCAGTTAGATATGGTCTCCATCTCTTAGCTTTTTTTTTTTTTTTTGTCTGAGTTATCTCAGGTTCTGAGGTCAGGCTCCCAAGGAGTTGACAAAGGCTTCCCTTACTGCTTTTTGATTTGGGGCAAGTGACTTAATCTCTCTATGGAACAAGAAAAAGAAGTGTCCTGAATCTTAACACATCATGGCCAAGCTGCTAACTGAACCGCAGTGGCTGCTCAGAAAGGGAAGAATGTTGCTGTCTCTCTCTGTGTCTGCCATAGTGTCCTGGGCTGTATGTGTGAGATGCTAGAGATGTAGTTAGAATACAGAAGACATTTTAAATTATTTTTCAAGACAGAGACTTATACTGTAGCCCCTACTCCTTGGAAACTTACTATGTAGCCCAGGCTGTTAGGCAACTGTAGCCCAGGCTGGTTTCAAATTACAGCCATCCTTTGGCCTTGGACTCCTGAGCGCTGTGAGCACAGGGAGGAGCCACCATGCTCAGCAGCAGTTGTCCTTGGAGGGAACATACTCTGCTCTCAGGAAGTCTAGGAGGAGGACCAGAAGTGCAAGCAGCTTTCCAGCTGGAGTTGAGGGCAGTCTGGTAGCAGCTCAGGGAGCCACGGGACGACTGAGGCAGAGCTCTCTGGGAGCCAATGAAGTTGTGATCCAGTGAACAGATCACAGGCCCTCAATTTCTGTTATCCTCACAGCACATTCACAGTCACCAAGGCATAAAAAGTTGGTGGCCCTAGAAAAGCCAGGACATCTTGAGAACATTATAGTCTAGTGCAGGGATGTCTGAAGCCATCGGGCTTTGTCACTGTCTGGTTCCAATGTCACCCCTTCCCCTTGCACCTGGTGCTCTGGTGTGCCCTCTCTCCTTCCCTTATCATCAGGGTCACTATGGATGGTGGAGCAGGTGGCTCTGAGCAGGCTGCCTGCCCGGGGGCACAGAAGTAGCTTTCATGCTAGCTAGGGGGTTTCTGTGATCCTCACAGAAACCAGCGAATGTGCTAGCACTGAGCCAGAGTGGCACAGGGCAGGAAGGGACACTCCCCTCATGCCCCAGATCTCTCAGCAGGAGGCCTGTGGATCAACAGTGAAGATGAATGCCTATACCATCCAGGAGATGGAGGTTCTTTTTCAGTAGTAGATTCTCTCTAGGGTGGATCCTGAGGAAACCTAGGATGTCCCTCTGAGGCCATGCAAGGTTCCTGTTCTCCATCCCTTGCTTCTTTCTAAGGCTTGGAGCAGGGCTCTGGTGGCAGCTACTCCTGTTTCTTTAGGAGCTGAGCCAAGTGCAGACCCATGTGTCTGACACCAATGTGGTGCTGTCCATGGACAACAATCGTAGCCTGGACTTGGACAGCATCATCGCTGAGGTCAAAGCCCAGTATGAGCTGATTGCCCAGAAGAGCCGGGCTGAGGCTGAATCCTGGTACCAGACCAAGGTGAGCAGAGGACTAGCTTGGGTGTGCAGGTGGTGGTTGGACCTCCTCCCCTAGGGAGACCCAGTCCACTGGGCCCTTCCAGCCCTGGGACCTTGTCTACTCAGCTCTCACAGGACTTCCAGAAGAGGGTGGGCTCTGAGGCCAACAGTTAGCCAGCAGGTTTTTGATAGTCACTGACACTTTTTCGGCCTCCAGTATGAAGAGCTGCAGGTGACAGCTGGGAAGCATGGGGACAGCCTTCGAGACACTAAAAACGAGATTGCAGAACTCACTCGCACCATCCAGAGACTGCAGAGTGAAGTGGATGCAACCAAGAAGCAGGTAGGCCACAGGGTCAGCCTGGGAAACTCAAAGTCTGACCCATCAAGATCAACCTGCTCCTTTTGGGAAGGGGCTCACAGGTCAAGTGATTGGGGTTCAGACAGGGGAAGGGACTTGCCAAAGGTCACAGAGTGTGTGTATAAGTGCTAGAGCATGTGGGATGAGTTCCTTCAAAGCGGTAAGTCTATCCCATCTCCAGGATGTCAGGGGGCGGGGCAGAAGGGTCTATGGTGCTGACTCTGTGTAGGTATGAACAGTGTGGCTTCTTCTATGGCCTGAACACGGCACTTGCTGGGTAGTCAGGTTGCATTGTTCACTTTACCTTTTCTAAAGCCCTGGGGGGATCTGAAGGAGGGATTGTGATAGACTTCTGGGTTGCCTCAGTTCTCTTATTAATTCCCTTTCAGTTACAATGTCTCCTTCTGCTTTTCCCAGGTTGGTTGGGTAGGGTGTGGGGCTTCTGGCTTGAGAGCAAAGGGATGAATGGGATGACCCTGGAAGGTGTTGCCAATGCCATTTTCCCGTGGGCAGTGCCAGCAGCTGCAGACCGCCATCGCAGAAGCAGAGCAGCGTGGGGAGATGGCGCTCAAGGATGCCAAGAAGAAGCTTGGAGATCTAGACACAGCCCTGCACCAGGCCAAGGAAGACCTGGCCAGGCTGCTTCGTGACTACCAGTCTCTCATGAATGTTAAGCTGGCCTTGGATGTGGAGATCGCCACCTACCGCAAGCTACTGGAGAGCGAGGAGAGCAGGTGGCAGCCCCTCTGCTCCTCTGCACACATTGGGGAGACCTGGAGTCTGTGGGTGGGACAGAGGATAGTGGTGGTGCTCTAGGGCTCTCCTCCAACTCCCAGTTCCCCTGTTTCTGCTGTTCATTTCCTGGAGGAATTGACTATCCATATCCTTTGGGGTGTCCCAGCTCAGAATCAAGGTTTATTTGGCCTGGCCAGGCTCAACTCCTTCCTTTGGGAAAGACAGGACATTCTGTCCTTAGGAATGTGGGGTGCTGTCAGTGTCCCTACAGGAAGTGGGAGTGAAGGGAAGCTTCAAAAGCCTCCTGCAGAACTGCCTTTAGGCTTTGATGAGAGGCCTTGGGTCCTGGATTGGCGCATACCCCTATTTCTCATATCTCTGGGTCTTGTCCTCAGGCCCTGGCACCAAGTTGGTTGCATGTAGAGGCAAGGGGAGGGGAGAAAGGTTTAAACATGGGTTTGCAGACCGCTGACAACTCCGGGCTCTTGTTTCCCCTAGGATGTCCGGAGAGTGTCCCAGTGCAGTCAGTATCTGTAAGTATTCAACACCCTCCCGGCCCCTCCCCAACCCTCCCCACCCTTGCCTCCGGGTCCAGGTCCTAAGGGGCCTTTCTTGGAGAGTCAGTGTTAAGGGGGTGGGCAGTGTGATCTTCCAGTGCATTGCCGCATTACCCTGCTCTGGTCCTTTGGGGGGATTTCTGGGATCCCCCTGTTCCTTCCTGGCGACAGCTCTACTAAGCCAGAGCCTTTGCTTTGCAGCGGTGACTGGCAACTCTACCTCCGTGAGTGCAGGAGGAGCGACTAGCTTCGGGAGCGGCTTCTCTCTGGGCGGGGCTGGCGCGGCCAGCAAGGGTGGCTTCGGTGCCAGCGTGAGCTATGGCACTGCCAAGGGCGGGCAGGTCTCTGGAGGAACCTCCATCCTGCGGAAGACCACCACGGTCAAGACCTCTAGCCGGAGATACTAGCAGCAAGGTTTTGTGGGCGGGGCTGGGCTGCCGTCCTTGAGCTGGCCACGCCTTCCCAGGAGCAGAAGCTGAGTATTCTTAGTGCACAATTTTCTTATGATTTGCATTTGGGAAAGGGCTCAAATTTACTCAGATTTTCTCCTTGGTGATGCAGTGGGATGGGAGGGAGGTTAGGGCCACCAGCTGGATGACTTGGGGTGACCTGACCATTTAGATAGAGAGGTAGGATGTCCATGTCTACTTTTCACCTCAGCAGATCTGCTCTGAGTTCAGGGCAAGCTGGAGAGGAGAGAGGGGGCAGCAGTGGTTCCCAGAGACCTGCAACCTCCTCAGTTTCTCACCAGACGTCACCTTGGCCACCTCATGTCCTAGCCCCTGTCTGTGCCTGTGATGTGTCTCAATAAACAGCAACTGCAGCAAGCTGCCTGTGGCTCCAGTCTGGTCCCGTCCCCCCCCCCCCCCCCCCCCCCCCGCCCCCGGGAACTGGCATGTGCCATTGGGCAGCACTCAGGGCACAGGTGCAGACTCCTACACTCCTGCCTTCAGAACCAGGCGGGCTTCGGTCAGATCTCACCGTTGCCACTGTTAGCTGTGTGAACTTGGGCACAGTCCTGATCTCCGAGACTAGTTTCTTCCTTTGTAGAAAGTGTAGCTGTGAGGAGACATGGAAAGCACATGACTTAGAGAGCCCTCCCCCAGTCCCCTTCCCTTCCCTGGACCTCTGTATTCTCTGCACACACCTCAGGTGATTTCACCCCCAGTCCCCCTCATCTGGTCACCAATACAAACACATTTAATTGGACTGTGTGCTTTATAGATCCATTACTTTGCTCCAGGATTAAACAGGGACACAGGGCTCTCCATTTTCTAACTCAGGTAATGGAGGCTCTTACGAGTTAGCTTGCATGTCCCCTGTAGTGACAGATGAGTGGTGGCTAGGGCTTTTCAGGTTCCTCTCCTACTGAAGTTCCTTCACTCTCTTGGCTTCCTGCCTCCTAAGTCACCTCCTTTCCTGCTCACCTACCTGCACCCAGCCTGGGCTCCACTCCTCACTGACATGTAAAAGGTGGAGGCCGAGCTATTTCTTCCCCGTTCCACGCTGCCCACAGCCTGTGCTCAGAGCCTCCTCTCCTGCCTGAGCACTGCTGAGCACAGGAGCCTATGCTTTTGTGCTCCCCGGAGGACTAAGGAAGGTTGGTGCCAAGGCTGGGGGATACAAGCAGAGACTCTGAACCAAATCCTCTTTCCCAGCCGGGGGACACAGTACCTTGACTTGGCAATCAGCACTCCCCACACCACCACCACCACTGAGCTTTCCTCAGGGTCTTCTCATGCACGCTTAGACTTTTAGGGATGAGAGCTTAGGCACTTGGATTCTCCGAGAGGCTAACCCAGTCTCTCCAACAGTCTCTGATTTCAGCACTCTGAGAGGCTAACCCAATCTCTCCAGAAACCATTTCCAGATGAGGAAAATAAGGCACAGAATGGTTAAGTAAGGTTTTAGGGCCACAGAGCTGGATGTAGAATCAAAAAAAAAATGTTGCCTCAAAGCCCGGGCTCCTCGTTGGGTTATGCCACCCACAGAGAAAAAGAAATTGGTAGGCAGTCAGTCCAAACAGTTATTTCACGGGAGAGAAAAGCTGCCAGTGGTGGGGGTGGGAATCCGGAGGGAGGATTTCTGCCCAAAAGCCACCAGAAGTCAGTGGCAGAGTCAAAAGCAGCTCCACAAAAAGGTAAATTTAGGGTCTGGAAGCTGAGCAATATAGTTTTACCCAGCTTGTCATCAAGCTCAGAATTGACTTTGTAGACTGGGATCCTTCCCATGGGGCACTCCTAGTTGAGGGCTTCAGCGGGTGGGGAGGGAGGCCAGCCGCAGGGGAGGGCTGCTGTACTATAGCCTGGTTTCTGCCCCTGTTGTCTGAAAGTTTCACCAAGAGTGTCTGGCTCTGGGAAGGGTTGAAAGCCCCTGCTGGCACATGCCAGGGGCAAGAGACCAAGCTAGCTGATCCATGACCTTTTCTGGCCCTGGTCTGAAGAGCCCTACCTTCCTTTCAGCTCCCCGGGCCTCCCAAGAGCTGGCTTCTTCCACGCAGGATTTCTGATCCCTCTGCTGGCTCTGGCTCCCTCAGAGTGACTCAGGCCATGGGGCAATTGAGATTAGGTGACCCAGTGGGGCTAGAGTACCCACCTGACCAGGGAAGGCAAGATACTTTCCCACACTGCTCTGCAGGTTGGGGCTGACAGTGACAGAGGCCTCAGGATCTGTAATCCCAAGTTGAATGGGAAGGCTTCGCCTCCTTGCACTCAGAAAGCTCTGAATGAACACACCCGCCCACTCCCGCTCCATGCCTGACAGCATCTGGCTTACTCCTCAGAGCCAGGCTTGGGCAGGTGGCCAAAGGAAGCAGGGTCACCAAGGGCAGTGGCAAAAGCCAAAGCTGTGTGTGCACAGGGCTGCAGTGGGAGTGTGAGAGCAGTGTTCAATTGTCACCTCCTGGTGGACGCTTGTCTTTGCCTGTGCCCCATGTAGAAGGGAAAACAAAATACAAAACAAACAAAACAAACAACAAAACCTCTTCTTTGCCTCTCTTACCATAGGGACTAAACCACCTCACTTGGGAAGTTCTTGCTTGTGTCTACCGGCAATTTCTTACCTACAGGTTGAGGATTCTGCAAAGTGTCAGCAATTCTGATTTAATAAACTCACAGGATGTACATCGAGAACAGAACATTCTTCTTGTTTGATCTGGGTTTATTGTAGGATTTACAATTATATTAATTTGTATTTAGTTAATTGAAGAGCACAAGACTGGCCTTTAAGGACCATGTCATGACTTACTGAGTACCTGTTAGGACAGGGTCACACAAGTCAAGTCACCAGTCATACAGAGTAGGGACAGAAAGGACTGAGCTGGAGCATGCCATGTTTCCCCAAGACCCTGCTCCTGTTCTGGAGGGTCATCAACTGTGGGTGGCTGAGAATTCTGCACAGGGTAGAACCCATATAAAACAGTGTACAGAAAGCTAAGGTTATGAGTTCTGAGCTCAAGCCTACAGCACTGGCTTCTTATACCCATTATTTTTGAGCTGTTGAATCTCAACAGACAACCTTTCTGAGCCTCAATGTCTCTTTGCTAGAATGGCTGAGGAGAATAAAAGTGTCCCAAGAAAACATCCCGGTGTTGAACATACAACAGGCATTCTAAGAGAGTTGCTTCTACCCAGAACGCACTGGGCTTTTCTCTTCTGCTTTTTGACGTAAGGGACAGGCATATGCTTCAAGTAACCATCAGGGAAGTCTTCAGTCATGGCTTTGTGGTTTGGATGACTCCCAGGCACAAAATGAGGGTGACTGTGTATTATTATATGTCATTTCTCTCAAAATCCTCTAGTCCCAGCTTCTTCTTCTTCTTTTTTCGTTTTGTTTTTCAAGATAGAGTGTCTCTGCATATCCTTGGCTGTCCTGGAACTCTCTCTACAGACCAGGCTGGCCCCAAACTCACAGAGATCTGCCTGCCTCTGCCTTCAGAGTGCTGGGATTAAAGGCATGAACCATCACTGTCTGGCTCTGACCTCCTTTTTGTTCAGCACTTGACATGAACATGCACTTGTGTAATTTTCTCCCAAGTTTGGAGTATTATAGTCCCACATACAAGACCCCGAAGTATGCCGTGAGTCCCCTGGGGCTTTATCTGGTAAATCCCCATCAAAGCCTTAGCACCTATGGATGTTAGAGGTGAGTTCTGGGGGTGTGTGTAGAGAGAAGGGCAAGAAGGTGGCTCTCAAAACACCCCCCCCACCCCCGCCTGCATGAGATGGCCCTTGGAATGTGGAGTTTTGTCACCTTCTGGCTAAGCCACACCTACCCTCAGACTAGGGTGGGCATGCACAGGCCTGGATGCAGTGTCCCATAGTCCCTTTGTCCTTTGAATCACAGAGCTTGGCTCAAAACTGGTGCCCAGCAAATACCTCTCTGCTCGGCCATGCTCACTTGCTCCAGCTTTCTGTGCACATGTGGGCTCCAGCCCTCCCTGTCTGGGCTCCGAACCTCCCAGGCCCAGAGTAGGTTTACTGTGGCCAGCTGGACAGTGTCAGGGCAGAGGAGATGGGGGAGAGTTGGGCGGACTAACGGCTGAACTCCTGTCTAGTCTGGTCTTCCCTGTAGCTCCATCTCTAAGGCCTGACCCATGCTCATCTTCCGGGCCCCTACCCTGAGTTCTTTGTGCATCAGGGAAGCTTTTGGGGAACATGTTTCATTGACATGGGGTGGCTCAGGCCTGTAGGGTTCTCTAGGTAGCTAATGGCTGCTCCTTTGCACATCTGGGTCATTTCCTCAATGATGGATGGAGGAGGGAACACAGATGCATTGGATTTCCTAGTGCCTGGACAGGATACGAATGAGTGCCTATTGGCCTCCAATGCACTGGGCACCTTGGGTACATTGTCTTATCAACTATGCACAGGCACATGTCTTGTTTTACATATGAGTTGGCTTGGCTCAGAGGGTCAGGTGACCACCCTAGGCTGCATAGCTAATTAGTGAGAAATCTGATGTAAGTCAGTTAGAGAATCCCAGATTTTAGGAGTAAAAACAGGACTTGGCATCTTTTTCTTTTTTAAATATATATGTATTTTTTAAAGATATATTTATTTAGTATACAGAAGAGGGCACCAGATCTCATTACAGATGGTTGTGAGCCACCATGTGGTTGCTGGGAATTGAACTCAGGACCTCTAGGAAGAACAGTCAGTGCTCGTAACCTCTAAGCCATCTCTCCAGCCCATGGACTTGGCATCTTATACATGGCTGGGAGGAGGGGCCTCAAATTATCACCATTCTGCCGAAGCTGTCCTCAGAATCAAGAATGTTAGGAACTTCTTTCCACAATTCTGGGATCACATTGGAAAAACCAAATGTGCTATGTTCTGGGAAAGTCCAGTGGGCTCCAGGGTGGCCGCAGGCCACACGGTGAAATCCCAGACAGGAGCTCCTTTGGCTCTCGCTTGGAAAGGCTACCAGGCTGGAACTGTACGAAAAGAGCCTCGTTTCCTAGGTGAAGAGAGGGCCAAGGATGAATGGAGGAAAAGAACAATGGATGCAAAGCCCAAGAACTGCTTGTGACAGCTTACAGAGCACCCATCCATGATCACGATCTCACTTGTCTTGAGAGGAAAGGTAAATATTTGCATTCTCTCCAATTTACGAGTACGGAGGTTGAGCTCAGAGAGCAGCTTGTTCAGGTCAGGGTGTGTAGCCTGGAACCCAGGTTCTTAGGTTCCAGAGTCTGTGGCATGAAATTAGGGGTGACAGGGCTATGTGTCTGAAGCAGGAGCCCCATGAGGCTGGCCAGGAAGGTGGAAGGGCAGTGGGGCTTTGCAGGGCTGAGTCAGGTGGGCTGTGATGCAGGAGGCCCTGGGGCACTAGCTCAGGGAGGGGATGGGACCGTAAGCCATGCCCTCCCAGTGACTTCTGTTAGGTGTGTTTAGCGACATGCTCAGCAGGTGCAAGAAAGATGGGCCTGTGCCAAAGGCCCAGCCCAGGGATGCTTCGGATTTTTCCCTTTATGCCCCTGAAACCAAGCCCTGCTGCTCCAGCCTATATAAGCTACGAGGGCCAAGGGCTCTGGCATTCACGATCTGGCCCTTGCTTCGCTTCTGTTCTACGCTCATTGCAGTTGCCTCCTCTCTCAGCTATGATTGCCAGACAGCAAAGTGTCCGCGGAGTCTCCCGGGGCTTTAGCAGTGGCTCAGCCGTTGCCGCTGGAGTCAGGCGGGTGGCCTTCAGCTCGGCCTCCATGTCTGGGGGTGCAGGCCGATGCTCCTCTGGGGGCTTTGGCAGCAGGAGTCTCTACAACCTCGGGGGTCACAAGAGTATCTCCATGAGCGTGGCTGGGTCCTGCCAAGGCGGTGGCTACGGTGGTGTCGGAGGCTACGGTGGTGCCGGAGGCTTCGGTGCCGGGTTTGGGGCTGGCGGCTTTGGCGGTGGCTTTGGAGGTTCCTTCAATGGTCGAGGTGGTCCTGGTTTCCCCGTCTGTCCTGCTGGAGGTATTCAGGAAGTCACCATCAACCAGAGCCTGCTGACACCTCTTCAGGTGGAGATTGACCCAGAGATCCAGAAAGTCCGCACCGCAGAGCGTGAGCAAATCAAGACCCTCAACAACAAATTCGCTTCCTTCATTGACAAGGCGAGTGAGCCCGACATGAGCAGAGGGTGGTGGAAATGAATCCTGTGGCCATGGGTCTTAGCCAGGAGGCGATCTCGCACCTACTTCTGTCTCTGGGTGAAACCACTCGTTTCTGAGGCTGCTTGAAGTACAGAGGGGATGCTCTTTGCTTTTTCTAACCCAGCTTCCATTCTCATGCAAGAGCTGGAGATCTCCCTGTATAGGCTCAATTGTGGCCATGTGTCATGGAATTTTGTTACTCAGAGCTCTATGGATAGGGACCAGTGTGATGCTCCTGCTCAGGCTGTTCTGGGTTGCTGTGTGTCAAGGTTTTGGTTCCTTTAGGTATTTAAGGCAAGAGTGAACCATCTTGAAGTGAATGTGTGGGTGCACTTGCTCTTCCCACTGGCTCAGATAAGCCTATAGTGGAGGCTTTACTATGACCCCAGGGATACAGTCTGGAGTGCCAGACTGAGCTTTTGGTGCCTCCTTGCCATATCTCTTTTTCTCTCACCTTTTGGGTTCAGAGGTGGGACTCTCATTTGTTGTGTATAACATGGAGATGCTCTGCTAGGCCACTCCTTCTGCTGGCCTGGCTAGGTGCTTTAGAGAGGGAAGGCTCCAGGAAGTCCTTGTCAGGGTGGATTCCAGCTGAGTCTCAGAACATGTATGGACTTAGCTGTATACAGATTCAGGAAACAAGGGTTTCCTCTGTAGCTCATGCTGGCTTCAAACTCATCCTCCTCCTGCCTCAGCCTGTGCTGGATCACACAGGCACACCACCATGCTTAGCTTATTTTCAAAGTCTCTAGTGAATGTGTCTGTTCTTCTCTGTGGGTCAGGATCCCTTGAATGCAAGCAGCGGCTAACTGTGCTTGTACCTCCTGGTCACATTTGATTTGATAATTTCACAGACACTTCTGTTCTCTAGCCCTGCACCTGGGTCCTTGGTCTGCCATGGTTAGAAAGCTGTGCCTGCTGTACTGTCAACCCTACACTTGTTCTCCAAGCTATGTGTCCCTCAGACAGCTATGGGCCCAGTGGCATGCTTGTCATAATGGTGCCCTGGGCTTGCTATGTGGTGGCCCAAGCTGGGTGACTCTTGGGTGGTCTTGGCTGCCTGGACCACCTAGGCTGGAGCTGGCTGCAGACTACCCTTCTGCTGCAGCTTCTGGCCCTTACTAACAGCCTGTGTCTTTTTTCCACAACAGGTGCGGTTTTTAGAACAGCAGAACAAGGTCCTGGTGACCAAATGGAACCTCCTCCAGCAGCAGACCACCAGCACATCCCCCAGAAACCTGGATCCTTTCTTTGAGACTTACATCAATGCCCTGAGGAAACATCTGGACTCTTTAATCAACGACAAAGGGCGCCTACAGTCAGAGCTGAAGCTCATGCAGGACAGTGTGGAGGACTTCAAGACCAAGTAAGTGAAGAGAGGGAGGGCTGGCCCACATCCAGGCTCCTCTCTAGCGGCTTGGGACCCCAGGAATCCACAGCTGGGTGAAAGCTCCTCTAAGCCAACTTTCATATTCAAATGGTCATGTTTTCATAGGCAGAGGCCAAGGAGCCACTAGTTGCTTTAATCAGTGATAGATTTAGGTTCTAGGGTCTGCTGGGCACAAAGAGGTTCAGAAAAAAATGGATCAATAGCAGCATTAGCTTGGTCATAAGTTGGAATATAGATTGGTATATAGATTGGAAAGAGGTAGAGCCAACTGAATACTGATTGGTGTGGTGTGGTGTGTGTGTGGTGTGGGTGTGTGTGTGTGTGTGTGGCCTTAGATGAGTTTCTTAAAATCTCTGAGGTTTGGCTTTCTTAGTCTTTAGTAGGAGTAGTATTCTTACCTTGTGGTTGTGAGAATTGAATGGAATAGGGAGTAGGGACAGGGCAGATAGGACATACAATGGACAAGCAATACCCAGTAGCTTTACTTTTGCTCTCTGGAGGATGGGGCTGAGAAAATGAGCACATTCACACACTGAGAAAGGGGAACTAGAGTGTTTGCCTAGAATTTAAAACCAATGATCTAATATGACCACTGCACTGAGGTTTCCCCTCACATCTTGTCCCCTGAAAACAGGCTTTCTGATGCTTGTTTTTTATTGTCTCTGAATAAACCAGGGCCAAGGTGTTAGCCTCATGGGTAGTACTGCTTATGATCTGGATGTTTCCAAACTCTTAGATGTTTGGGAATAAGCCGTGGAGCTTCGACAAGTAGCTCACAGTGGTCTTCTGTCTTCCTGTCCCCACCCCCAGGTATGAAGACGAGATCAACAAGCGCACAGCTGCAGAGAACGACTTTGTGGTCCTGAAGAAGGTGAGCCAGGAAGAGCATGTAGCATCCCTTCCTGCTGGAAGTGGAGCTTGGCTTAAGTCATGTGTTTAGCCCATCTCTGCAAGGAAGATAAAGATCTTCCTTGGCTCTATCTGGGATTGTGGTATCAAAGGAAGTGGGTAATGGGGTGAGATCTATAAGGAAGTAAAGGTGTGAGGAAAATGCATCTAGACAGTGAACTTCATGTGTTCTGATGACTTTAGTGGCAGATACATCAGATGATTCCCCTTTGCTGTAAAATGCTGGAGGTGTCGATCAGCTGTACTTCCTGCTCCTTATCTCTTCTTCCCCTTCTTCATCCTCCCCTTTTTTCCTCCTCTTCTACCTCTGTAGGATGTGGATGCTGCCTACATGATCAAGGTGGACTTGGAGGCCAAGGCGGACAGCCTTAAGGATGAGATCAACTTCCTGAGGGTCCTCTATGAAGCGGTGAGGCCTCCATCCTCCACTTAGAGGAGGGCAACCCCTATCTATGATGAGGCTGTGGGTTGGAAGTCATGATTCTTAATAGATTCCAGCAATTTATGTCAAGGCAGTAGGAATTTGGCAAGGTCATGGAGAGAAAAGACCAAAGTGAGAGACTCAGTGCAGAGTTTCTCAGGACTGGATGAACCTTAGAGCTGGAGGTTGCCTGGGGAGAAGTCACTGCTGCTCATCATGTTTCCATTCCGTTGTCTTCCACCCAACACATAGAGCCCCTGCCTTATTACCCTCAGAGTGTTTATATTCTCGAGGATCAGTACAGACTAGAAACATTGCTTTTTTTGTCCAGAGATGTCACCAACGGTTATTTCTCTCTTTCCCCTCTCCCTACACATGGGGACTATTAACTCTGGTTCCATCAGACCTGTTTCACAGTCATTTCCATGGGAATGGGAGGATGGTGTCAGAGATCAGGGGAGACTGACTACTGGGGTCTTATGTGAGACATGGGCCTTGTAGGAGCTGTCCCAGATGCAGACACACGTCTCAGACACATCTGTGGTGCTGTCCATGGATAATAACCGGAACCTGGATTTGGATAGCATCATTGCTGAGGTCCGAGCCCAGTATGAGGAGATTGCCCAGAGGAGCAAGGCTGAGGTCGAGTGCTGGTACCAGACCAAGGTAGGTGTGTGAGATGAGTGGATCCTCTAGATACCATTGATCCTTGTTTGACGTTGGGTCTCATGGCATTTGGTACTACGCTTTCACTTGTGGTTACCCTCACTGGGTCTGCCATATAACCTTAGAGCCCTGTTCCCCTGGGAATCAGGTCCAGCAGCTCCAAAATTCAGCTGACCAACATGGAGATAGCCTGAAGAGTACCAAGAATGAGATCTCAGAACTCAACAGGATGATCCAGAGGCTACGGGCAGAGATTGAAAACATCAAGAAGCAGGTGGGTGTGGGTGCCTTTATGGAGGGACTAACAGAGAAGGCACTAAGCTGGGGTACTCTAGGCTTGTCTATAGGGCCTTGTACCTCATGATACCAACCACACAGATCTCCTCAGAATGTCTTGTTTAATATGATGTGATATCCCAAACACAGGGCTCCTGGCTAGTCTTCCCTGGTTTTCATATATCTTTATCTTTATCTTGTTGGTCTGGTGAGGTTATGGGTAAGCTCTGTGGTCTTGCCTCATGCCTGCATGGAAGTATTCTGTCTGGAAGGAATGGGACTCTTTTTTTTTTTTTTTTTTTTTCTGAGACAGGGTTTCTTTGTGTACCCCTGGCTGTCCTGGAACTTGATCTGTAGACCAGGCTGGCCTCAGAGATCCACCTGCCTCTGCCTCCCAAGTGCTGGGATTAAAGGTGTGCACCACCACCACCACCCAGTTAGGAATGGGACTCTTGAGTTAGGAAAAGTGGGGAGAAGAATGAACAGAATTCTAGCATCTTACCTAAGGGAAGCTGGCCCAGGAGGAGGAACAGGTATGAAGTTCTCTGAAGTAGGGAACTGATGTTGCCCATCAATGTCCCTGTCTACAGTGCCAGACTCTGCAGGCATCTGTGGCTGATGCAGAGCAGCGTGGGGAGCTGGCCCTCAAAGATGCCTACAGCAAACGTACAGAGCTGGAGGGTGCCCTGCAGAAGGCCAAGGAGGACCTGGCCCGGCTGCTGCGTGACTACCAGGCTCTGATGAACGTCAAGCTGGCCCTGGACGTGGAGATCGCCACCTACCGCAAGCTACTGGAGGGCGAGGAGTGCAGGTGAGGAGGCTTGGGTTTGGGGGTCAGGACTCTGCTGGACTTCTTGCTTCTGCTGGATGTCTTGGTACTCTCTGACCAGGACCAGCAGAACATAGTTTTGATACTCAGCTGTTACTGTATGGCTACTCAAGGCTGAGATAAGCACATAATATCTTTGTGTGGAAGGACATGGGGTTCTGTTCTGCATGGCTCACGACTCTTTCTCTCCAATAGGATGTCTGGAGAGTGCCAGAGTGCTGTGAGCATCTGTAAGTATCTTCTACCATCTATTCCTCTGGGTCTGGGCTGGGGACTACTGGAATTGAGAGTAACTGGACTTCATCTCTCCTTCCAGCGGTGGTTGGTGGCAGTGCCAGCATTGGCGGTGCCGGCATTGGCGGCAATTCTGGCATCTGCCTTGGCCTGGGTAGTGGTTTCGGCACTGGTTCCGGTTCTGGAAGTGGCTTTGGATTTGGTGGTGGTGTCTACGGCAGTTCTGGTACCAAGATCACCTCTACCACCACCGTGAGCAAGAGGTCCCAGCGATAGAAGAGACAGGGTCCTGATGCCCAGACCTCAGCAGGGTCAGCCATTGCTGGTGTTTCAAGCTCCTTCACTTCATCTCCACGCTTCCTTCCCAGTGCTCATCTTGTCAGAGTCTCTTCCTTAGTTCTGGTCCCTCAGTTCTGGGATGATCCTGGCTGTGGTGTGACCTCTGCCCTTTGGGGCTTGGCAGCTTCTTGGTGACCCTCCTTCAATGGGAGGGGTGTCTGATTTCACCCCAATGGACAGAAGGGATGAAGACCAGAAACTCCTTCAAAACTTCAAAACTTCAGGGTCACATGCGGCCACTCCAGTCATACCACCCTCCACCAGATCCTGGACATCCATCTGCTACAACTATGGTCATTCTCCTCCACCTGGCAGCAATGGACTCTGCAAGGTTACAACAAAGACTGCTTGGTGTCTTGTTCAACCCTGTTCGCCTCTCTATTCATCCCCAATAAAATGCTTCTGTCATTCATTCTGAGTGGTTGACATTGCATTCTATGGAGGAGGCTCTAGAAGCCCATTTACTCAGATGATGTTCTCAGATAACCTGAGAAAGTGACCTTGATCTGTACAGACAGATCCTCAGACCTTTACCTAGGTTCCCTTTCCAAGATGCAGAAAGTACTGCTGGTGGAGATGCAGGATACAGACCCAAAGGCTGCCCAGAGAGCAGAGGAACAGATTCACAAAACCCCAACTATATGAAAGATGCTTGTAGGTTGACCTGGGGCAGGATGTCTCAGTGTTGAACCTGGGATCATCCTGGAGGCTGAGTCTGGAGGTATACAGGGCATCTGATAGTCCAGTGCTTTTCCTGTATATAGAACATAGTGTCCAGCAAGAAATCTTTATTCTTATTTGCTGGTGTCTGGGATCCAACCCAAGGCCCTGCACATGCTTTGTGTGTTCTCTGAGCTACACTCCAGCCAGAGGCCTCTCTGTCTTTTGCAGTTCCATGCTCGGGATCTCAAGCCTCCTGAGAGGCTTTCAGGAACCTGTTCTGAGAATTAACAAGGTCATGAGTGTTGGATGGAGGAGAGCAGGCATGTTCTTTCAGAGTCAGAAGGCTTTGCTTTCTCCTCCACTTCCTTGGGCTGACTGGGCTTCAGTCTGCACTGCTGCCCCTGAGAGAAGGGAGAAGGGGGACAGGCAGGCCTTCTGGAGCAAGGAAGGGGGACACTTCTTGGTTGGGGTGCTGTTTGGTGCTATGCTGCAGGGGGAGAGGACAGTTTGAGGAGAGGTCTTGGTGTAGCCTTTGAGGACATTCTGTTTCAGTTCCAGACCTCCCACTTCTAAAAACAGACAGAATATACAGCTCCCATCTCAGCCTGACCTATCTTTCCCATGGCAAGTGCCACCTTTCCCCTTGAATTTTGGCCTGATGGTGCAGTGAGGGGGGCGGATGTGGAAAGGTTTTGCACATGCCTGAACTTACCCATGGGGCTATCAAACAAACACTGAGGCCATATGGGGTTTTTCTTCCTCTGGGACAGAACAGAGAGCATTGACATGGGCTATGTTCTTGGGAGAGGTTTCTGGCTCAGAGAAATCTGTCTTTCTGGAGCCCAACCCTGATCTCTCCATTGTCTGCCCTGGGCTTGCTGCCCTCTGTGTCATGAGTGTCAGAGCAGGAAGCACCTGTAGCCTGTGAAGTGGCTTCCATTTCTTCCCCCACTGTGCCCTGCCCCTGGGAAAATGCCCGGTCAGCTCTTTTTTGAGTTTCTGGGGTGGGGAAGAGGAGTTAAGGGTTTAGAGTGAGGGCAAAGCTTCCGGCTCTTTTACCAGAAGACCGCAGGCTGCCCTAGTCCCTTCTTCTCATGCTTCTGCTCCAGAGGAGTGTGGGAGTGGCCAGTCCATGGGGCTGCAGGGTCTGTCTGGCCTCTGCAGGGGCAGTTAATGATCTAGTCCATCGAGGCAGCTATAGAGGAGATGCACGCAAGTGTGTCTTAGAGTCAATGTGGCTACGTGAAGAGGCAACTGGTTGTGAGAGTCTTTGTGTTTTATTTATATAATACTTTCATAAAAGAGGAAATCCCAAGCTGGAGTGGTACACACTGTAATCCCCATGCTGAGGAAGCTGAGACAGAGGCAGTGATGAAGGTTTCTGGCCCATTTGGGCTACATGAAAAGACCTGGTCTCAAAAATCAACCAATCAACAAACCCAGCACACAACAAACTAACAACAACAAAACCAGAGAAAGAAAAAAATGGAGGAAGGAAGAAGAGAAAACATTCATGTGGTCTGTTTCTGAGCGGTCTGGTAGCCTAGCCAGGGGAATGAGAGGCCAAGGGGAGGTAGAATCATAAACATCTATTCAAAGCCTTTAGTATGTCAAGGTTGGGAGTGAACTCTATCCATGAAAAGTGTCTGAGGATAGGAGTGTGGCCAGGAAGCCTTGGTGGGGGCTGGATGCCCAGGACCCAGGCTCACTTCTGCCTGACCTTGTGCCAGGCAAGACTGTCCTTCAATGCCACGGTATCACTTCCTGTGTCTCAGATTTGATACTTGATGATTCAAGGGAGAAGTTAGATAAAGACATGCAGAAGTTCAACAAAAAGTTTTTTTTTTTTCCTCCTCTGTGTACCTCTGGTTGTCCTGGAACTCACTCAGTAGCCCAGGCTGACCTCGAACTCAGAGCTCTGCCTTCCTCTGCCTCCTGAGTATTGGGATTAAAGACGTGCAGCACCACAGCAGGCTTGTGAGAAATGTTTTTGACTGTCACCTGTCAACCGCCCATCTATCTACCCATCCATTCATCATTTCAACAAACAGCCCAGAAGCCCTGGCTGGATTCATCACGATGTCCATTTCTGTATGTCTGTCTTTTAGTGGCTGTTTAATAAATGGTTATGGAATGAACCAACAAACTGCTGTTGGCTGAAAGCCCAACCTGTGCTAGGCAATGTATGGACCCCAATACAAAAGGAATTAGACGAGTCTTTGGGGGAGATTTTGGTATAGATGGTCATGTCTATATCTTAATGACTTGGTAATTAAATAGACAGATGAATGCCATTGGGAGCTACCCACCAAAGCAATGGCTGTCCAGGGGAAAGTGAGATGACTTCCAGTCTTGGGAGAGGGCTTGGAAACACCAGAAAGCATCACACAGGAGACGGTATTTAAGGGATAGAGTGCCAGGGGTGGGGGTGAGTGCTCTCCCAGTAGGATGCTCAGGGAAGCCTCTTCTTCAGGAAGTCTGTCAGAGGCTGCACTGTGCTGAACACCAGTGCTGGGTCTCCCTTAAGCCTCTTAGGATAGATTTTGAGTACACCCCTTTCTCTGAGCAGTGCCCTGATAGGTATCTCCCCCTTATCCTGGAGTTCTTCCCCCTTGTTTGACAGGGGCTTCCCTTGACAATCCTGTCTGTGAATACCTTTTCTGTGTTGGCTTTGTGGGAGGCCACAGGGACAGAGAGGTCATGATAGATGAGGCTGATGCAAAGGAGGATGTAGCCTGAGTATGGAGCATGACTTTGGGAGTCCTGGGGACAGACACATTACCCACAGACATTCCAGAATTTAAGAGGGTGTTGAGAGCCATTGTAGATATCACCAAGGATCTTTAAGTACCATGGAGAAGGAATTCAAGGAAGACTCTTGGAGGAAGTGGCCCTTGTCTAGATATAGAAGCCAAGGAAGTGGCCAGGTGAAAAGAGTGTGGACCCGGAGCTGGGGAAGGGCCCAGGGATGAAGGACTTCCCAGCAGCAAGAATACCAGAGTGAAGGCTTCCAGATGACACAGGACAGAATGTGACTAAGCCAAAACCAGCTTAGTGTTCCTGGAGATGAAGGGCAAGGAGTAGAAGCCAGGCTGTGGAGGACTCTGGTTTGAATGACTGTTCAATTTGTTGGGGGCTTCAGCCTTCGTCCTAAGACTGGAAGTAAGCTCAGACCAAGGTGTCTGAGCAAGTTAGCTCAGACAGAGAGGGGAGGGCCTCCATGGGCCAGCCTGGAGCCTGGGTCCTGCTTTGGGCATGAGCACCCTCTCCCCTGCTCTGCAGCCGACACCTTGGGACTGCTCTGCCTCTTTTCCACTCTTGGTCACTCTCTGGATTAAGAGGTTTTGTGTCACCCCCTTGTCTCCTGATAGATGTATTCCTTGTTCTTCACAATATTTCTTCAACATTCTCAATACCATCTACAAGCTATGCGCCATGGGTGGCTTTTTCTAATCTCTTTAGACTACTCCAGTGGCCATGGCTACCTGAGTCCTTCCAACCACACTCACATCCTCCGTGTTAGCTCCCATTGAATTCCCCCCAGTTCTTTAGTAGAGAGAGATCCTTAGAAATAATTCATGAAAAAATAAATGTAGATTTTCCCCTTAACTCCAGGTTAAATGACTGCGTCAAGATCTTTCTACCCCTGCTTCCTTTTTGTTTCAGCAATGTAGCTAGGAAGTTCCTAAAGTCTTTCTGGATCTTTCTGAGAGGGCAAGGCTATATTTCTGCTGCCGGGGAACTCCTCAGGGGCAAGGTCTGCTGGGATACCAGACTCAGCACGTGTTTAATCACAGAAATCTCATCAGGGCAGTTCCCAGCTCAAACTCTCACTCCAGTGGCCTGAACAGGGGAAACTTCTAACTTTTTGTGTAGCGCTCTCGGCTCATCCCTGCAGGAGGCGGTGGAAGCCAGTTTTGCAAAGATAAGACAACAGGAAGGAGGAGGGAGCATCTCTCACCTGTTCCCCTGGACTCCTGCAGTCTGCCTTCTACACAGAAGCCAGAGTGAATCTTTCAATGCCAGCTCGTGTCTTACTCATGTCTCCACGGTTTGACCTCAATGGCTCCCCTCTCAGTGAAAAAGCCAACCTCATGTGGCCCTGTGTGACCTTCCTCCCAGCTACTCAGACCTTATTGTAGAGGCCTGTCTCCCACTCTCATTGCTTCAGCCATTGATGGATCCTTCAGACCCTCTCCCCAGTCCCACCTCAGGGCACTCATGGATGTCCATGTTTTGGGACCCCTTCCTTCCAGATGTCTGCATGCTTGCTCCTCACTGCATTTACTGGACAGGTCTCCAAGGCAACTCCATGAAATAGCCCCCTTCTCTCTTTTTATTTGTAGATTCATTTATGTGCATGAACGTTTTGCCTACATGTATGTCTGGGTACCATGTGCATGCCTGGTGCCCATTGGGTATCAGATGATGAGGGTAGGATCCTTTGAACTGGAATTATGGATGGCTATGAGCCACCATGTGGTGCTGGAAACTAAACCCGGGTCCTCTGCAAGGGCAACAGGAGCTCTTTATCATGCAGCCATTTCTCCAGTCTGACCTTGTATTGCTACACTTCTTCCATAGTTGCTGGTTCTCCCCCCCTCCTCCTTTTCTTCTTCTTCTTCTTCTTCTTCTTCTTCTTCTTCTTCTTCTTCTTCTTCTTCTTCTTCTTCTTCTTCTTCCTCCTCCTCCCCCTCCTCCTCTTCTTCTTCTTCCTCTTCCTCCTCCTCCTCTTCCTTTCACAGACCTTCCTCCTCCTCTTCTTCTCTCTCATAGTCCTCCTCCTCCATCTTCCTTTTTACACAAGGTTTTGCTATGTAGCCTGTATTGACCTAGGACTCATGACCCTCATGTTTCCGCCTCTTGAGGGTGCTTCCATGCCTTACCCTTCCATAACATCTCTACTTCCTGGTGGATGTTTCACATATATTTGTCTCTTGTCTGTCTCTTACTGGTGCATAAGCAGGGTTTTCCTATGTTTTGGCCCTGATTTTTTTTTATTTATTTGTTTTTGTTGTTGAATTGATTTTTCCTGTTTCCGGGACTTGGGTTGACACTGGAGGAATGACACAATGTAGAGAACAAGATAGGAAGAGTTAGAGAAACCCCAAGGTGATGTCTGTAATTACATATGGTTTCTTTGGGAGGCATGGGAACAGACGAGTTTTGAGTCTCGAGTTTTGCCAAGGTCTGTGAACTTTGCATTTTTTTTTTTTTTTTTTTTTTGTCCTTAGAAGATGGTCAAGAACCACATAGCTACTGCCTTCTGCACTGAGGCTGGGAGGGAGGGAGAGCCCAGGGAGCCGATGATGCTGGTTCCTGGCTTTGACTATAGGAAAGGAAAGTGATAGTATTTTGTCTCCAAGTTCAGCACAAAGCCGGGCATACCATGGACACATAATAATCGTGTTCTGACTGGAGCAAACTGTGTCACTATTTATGGACATCATTCTCCAGGGCTGTGAGTGGGCTCTGCCATCTCCCTTACTGAGGAAGCCAGGGTGCTCACTACTCTTTCATGTCACCTTTCTGGAACTGAGTTCTATTTTGGTGGGTAGACAGACCAAAACTGATTCCCTGGTCACAGGTCAAGTGCCTCTTGGCTCCTGCGACATTAAACTGAAAAGTACTGTGCGTGGGGGTGGAGCACTGCCAGGCTCCCTGCAGGGCAAGCCTGCCACTTCAACACTCAGCTTACCTTCAAGGTGTGCTCTGTGGCTCAGAACAAATCTACTGCCTTTTGGTAAAGCCCAGCCCGCAAGCTTTGGGGATTAATGATCTGTCCTTCCCTTGAGCCCTGCAGCCTGGTCAAATGCGTATAAAGGGATTCATTCTCCCCAGGCCTTTATTCCTCTGCGCTCTTCTGCCAACTTTTACTCTCCCTGCTTGCTTCGCCCACTTTTTCTGTCATGGAGCTCCTTGCCATGAGCAGACAAGTCTGTAAGACACCGGGTGTGGGGAGCCAGGGCTTCTCTAGCTGGTCGGCTGTGGAGTTTGCCAGCACGAGGAAGAACTATGTAGCTCGCTCTGGGGCAGCTAGTGTAAGGGCTTATGGGATCCGGAGCAGAGCACCTGCCTTTGGCAGTGGAATCCTCTATGGCCTGGGTGGCAACAGGAATCTCTCTACTAGTGTGGCAGCTGGTGGCTTCCAGATTGGTGGCTTTGGCGGAGTTCAAGAAAGCTTTGGTGCTGGCTCTGGGAATGGCTTTGGTGGTGGCAGAGGAATGGGAGGTGGCACTGGGAAACCTGGTGTCTTTGGACCGGCTGGTGTCTTTTCGAGGCCTAGAATCTCTGGCTCTGGGGGAATCCAGGAAGTGACCAGCAACAAGAGCCTCCTGCAGCCCCTCCTTGCGGAGACTGACCCCCAGGCTGTGGAAATCAAAGTCAAAGAGTATGAAGAGACCAAGGCCCTCAATGACAGGCTCGCCTCCTTCCTTGGCAAGGTAATGAAACTCTGACTCCCATTCCCACACAAGAGACTTTGAATCTGACGTTTAGACACTGTTTACACGTGTCTAGAGGGCGAGGGGGGTCGAGGCCGAGCCATGGAGTTCTGGGCTGATGCTCTCCCCGCTTTAATCAGGTAGGACGTGAACATGTGTGGAAAGACCCAAACATCACCACGTGCTGCTTGTCTGAACCTCTGCTCAACTCTCCCACCTGGAGCCTTACATAGGTCTGGGCCTGCAGAGCTGGAGCCCAGGGCATCACTGGCCATGAAGGGTCTGACCTAGAAACAAAGCATTGGGGATGTCAGCTGCCCTTTGAGGCTTTTCCCTCTGTCCTGCTGCGCCAGCAAACGGGGCTGGTGTCCACGAGGATTTAGAGAGTTCTAAGTTGAGCCCTAGCTTCAGGGGGCTGTGGGAAGCCGGTGCCCTTTGTACCTCTACTCAACCTAGTACAGAAGGTTCTGGCCCACTTTGTGACTCACTCTAACGTGGTATAGCTTACCTGGGGCTGTTTCCCCTCTAAGCTGAAGAGAAGTGATGTTGTGCCAATGGTCATGTCAACTAGGGGCAGTTCTCAATGCTCGTGGCCTGGAGCGCTTCAGTGGCCATGGATTCTGTGATTAAAAAACAAACAACAAACAAACAAACAAAAAACTGCTGGGCGGTAGTGGCACACGCCTTTAATCCTGGCACTTGGGAGGCAGAGGCAGGTAGATCTCTGTGAGTTCGAGGCCAGCCTGGGCTACAGAGTGAGTTCCAGGACCGGCTCCAAAGCTACACAGAGAAACTTTGTCTCAAAAAACAACCAAAAACCAAAACCAAAACCAAAACCAAACCAAACCAAAACAAAGAACCCCCCCCCAAACCCACTGCTGCAGAGTGATTTTGCAGTGTGCACTGTATTTTGGGGAGTCAGGATCACGTCAAAGTCCCTAGAATATCCAGGGGTTCCCTTTACGGATCTGTGTCTTGTGTGTGTGGACCCTTCCTCTATGATCTTTCAAGTATGTTTTCCTTCAGTGTCCTGGTTGATGAACTACCAGACCACAGTTTGTGCAGCTTCAGGAAGAGCCCAACTTCACGTGTGCCTTTGCGCAGACAGACCACGAGCCAGATGCCCAGACCTACCTCCACTGACTAATGAAGGCCCTCCATGGTTTTGCAGTGTTGCCTGACGCTGCTGCCTCACTGTCCTGTAGGTACGTTTCATGGAACAACATCACAAGGCCCTGGAGACCGCCTGGGAGCTACTCCAGCAGCGGAGTCCCAGCTCCATCACCAGCACCAACAGCCCTGACTCTCATTTTGATAGCTTCATCAGCTCTCTGCGCCGTGACTTGGATGACATCGCTTCGGAGATAGGCCACCTGGATTTAGAGCTGAGGGACGTGCAGAGCACAGTGGCAGACTACGCAAAGAAGTGAGTGACAAGTGGGAGCGAGTAGATGTCATAGGCCACTCCTCCCAGAGTCTTGGTACTGCCTGAGCTCTGACTACTGTGCAGTGGTGTTACCTAGTGTGTTTCCCTTCTCTTACTTCCACGGGGACAGTAGGGTTCATTAGGCCCCTGCCCCTTTCCTTCTCCAAGCACTATATAGTCTACACAGAGAACTTGTTGCAAGGGTTTATTAGAGTTGAAGCACTTCCTCATGGTTGATCCTAGTTCTAGGATGTGAAAGATTCTGAGGCAGCTCATGGGATGGTAACTTGTAGCTCTGGAGGTTTGCCCTGGACTGGGGGGCTTTCCTGGAACACAGGACTTTCAGCGCTAAAACCAAGACAGTTTTTTTTCTGGGCAGATGGGTGTGACTCACTAGTCACAGGTCCCCTCACTAGCACAGAAGCAGTGAATTGGAGGCGCTCACCAGGAAGGTCAGGCCGGGCGGGAACAGAGAGCAGTGGAGTTTATGATTAACTCAAAAGTAAGCCCAGGGTCTGAGGAGATGAGGGTCTGAGGAGATGAGGAGATGAGGGTGTGAGGAGATGAGGGTGTGAGGAGATGAGGGTCTGAGGAGACAGGTCAGTGAGTAAAGCATTTGTAATACGGTCATGAGGACTTGAACTTGGATCCCCAGGAGCCACATGAAAGCCAGTGACATGTGTCTATATCACCAGGGATCTATGGTGGAGGGAGACACGTGAATCCCTAGACACTCAAGGTCAGCTTACCTGGCATACACAGCTGCAAAGAGAGACCCTATGTCATATAACCTATAAAGAAAAGATGGGTCAAGGTTGTCCTCTGACCTCCACATGTGTGCTGTGGCATACAAGTGCCTTCCCCCACATGTTATACGCCCCCCCTCACCAAAAAAAATAAAAGCAACCCAAACCAAACCATCCCAGACAAAACAAATCAAGCAAGTTCACTTTTATGTTCACAGATACGAGGGTGAAATCAACAAACGAAAGGCTGCTGAGAAGGACTTTGTGACTCTGAAGGAGGTGGGGACTAGTGAGAACTCCCTGGGGTGTGTCACACAGGGTCTTGGCTGGAAGGCACATTCCCCTGCTTGCTTTACTGCTGGGTTCAAACCACTGGCCTAGACAGAAGCAACCGGGTGCTTCTTTTGAAGGTCTTGAGGAATCAGTCCACTGGCCTTGAGCTTTGGAGGGCTGCATTTACCCCGTTCCTGTGAGCTATGAAAGCAGCCTTCATGTGGAGCCCGTGTTTGAATGAGAACCTCCACGTCGGCCTAGCCAGATTCCTCCACCCCCTCCAAGCTCGGCTGTTGCAATTGCAGCTTGCGTTTTGTCCCTTGGAGTAATCAGGCCTTGTGTACCTGCTTTTCTCAGGATGTGGACTCTGCCCACCAGGCCAAGATGAAGCTTCAGGCCAATGTGTATATTCTGATAAAAGAAATCAACTTTCTGAGGCATCTCTTTGAGGTGAGAATGCAGGAGAGAGGGAAGGGGTAATGCTTTCAGACGTGAGCCTGGTATTTTTGGTACCAAGGCCCTGGGAGACTGACTGTCTGGATGAACCTAGAGATGAAGCCCCCTGTAGCAGCTCAGCAGGGTGGGCTGCAGACATGGAGCTCTCTGAACATCTGGGGCAGCTGGACCACACACATTCAGAGCTAAGGGTCAGCGAATGGGATTGTTGTTCCAGTGGTCCTGAAAGTGAGTGAGCCCCTTCTGTGTTGGCAGGAAGCATCCCAGTCGCAGAACGGTGTCAGTGACACATCTGTGGTCCTCTCCATGGACAAGAACTACAGCCTGGACTTGCACAGCATCATTTTTGGGATCCGTACCCAGTTTGAAGGGATAGCTCAGAGGGACAAGGTGGAGGCTGAGTTGCTGTACCAGACCAAGGTGGGTGTCAGGTACTTCCTATGGGCTTCACTAGGAGTTAGAGAAGCTATTGCCTTGTGAGACAGCTGTGGAGGGGTCCCTGGAAGAATCCATATTTGTCTATTTTCTGGAGTCATCCATTTGATGGTTGTTTGTTGTACAATGTTTTATATTATCACCTTCCAGGCTGTATGGGACCATTTCTAGCTTGCTCAGGGCCTACAAGGTGGAAGAATCTTCTAGTACAATAGCCCAGATGTCTTCTTCCTTGCTGCCTTGGAGATGCCTCTCCTTGGTTCATTAAAATGATATTGAATATTATTTTAATAAATGCTTCTTGGCATCTCAAAGTTTGGTGAGTGGTGTGGGGGTATAGAAACTGGTTAGGAACAGTTGCATTTAGTATTCCTTTTTCTCTTCTGCTGTCTAGTTGGGGGAGCTCCAGACCACAGCTGGCAGGCATGCAAATGACCTGAGGAGCATCAAGGGCCAGATGACAGACATCAACAGGGTTATCCAGAGGTTACAGGAAGAGATGGAGAATGCCAAGAAGCAGGTGGAATGACTTGGATGCTATTGCTTGGGCTTACTGTTGCTGGGGTGGGGTACCTTAGGACTCATAGCAAAGAAGGGGATTTTGAAGACAGATGGCCCTCTGGGAAGGCTAGCTAACAGTGAGAAAACATCCCCATGGATAGAGAAGATAAAGACAATTAGGAGAATTGTGTCCTTCCCCAACTTTAAGATGGGATAGTCCATTTTTGGTTGCAGAGAGCCTGGGACCATCCTATTAGGCTCATTCTGCTCCTCCCCACCAATTTCAGAATGAAAAGCTGTCTAAGTCCCTCATGAAAGCTAAGCAGTGTGGTGAGACAGCAACCAGGGATGCCAATACCAAGCTTCAAGACTCACAGGCTGCCCTGAAGAAGGGCAAAGATGACCTGGCTGGGCTGCAGAGAGACTACAATGAACTGTTGGATGCCACGGTAAACTTGGATATGGAGATTGCTGCCTACCACCAGCTGCTGGAGGGTGCCGAGTACAGGTGAGCTCCGTCTCATCTTCCTGTCATAGTTTGAGGACCACACAAGTAACCAAGTGAGTGACAACAGAGTCCTTCCACAAAGACTTCTTCCCTTAGCCTGTGTATTTCCCAGTCTGCTCCCTCCATGGTAACCTAGCTGTCTATGCAACCAGTGTGCACAGCTTTCTTATTATGGTGCAGAGCCATGTGGGTGAAGCCTCCCAGGTTCTTGAGTTCAGTTATAGCAACTAGTTATTACCTCGACCCATGGCCTTGTTGTGGACCTACTGTGTGATGGATCCTTCTTTCTTGCTTTCTCAAACAGGATGTCCGGAGGGTACCAGAGCATCTGTAAGTAGCCCAAGTCTTCATGATAAAGGCTGCTTCTCAAATATTTCTACTAATACATGAAGTAGCAACTAATTTAGACAAGTTCCTTTTTTTGTTGGGGTCACTATTGCTGTGATGGAACACCACGACCAAAGCAAGTTGAGGAGGGAAGGGTTTATTTGGCTCACACTTCCACATCATAGTCAAGCACTGAAGGAAGTCAGGGCAGGAATTCAAGCAGGGCAGGAACCTAGAGGCAGGAGCTGATGCAGAGGCCATGGAGTATGCTGCTTACTGGTTTGTTACTTATGGCTTGCTCAGCCTGCTTTCTTAGGGAAACCAGGACCACCAGCCCATGGATGGCCCCACCCACTATGGGCTGGGCTCTTTCTCATAAGTCACTAATTAAGGGCATGCCTTACAGACTTGCCTGCAGCCTGATCTTATGGAGGCTTTTTCTCAACTGAGGTTCTCTCCTCTGATGACTCTAGCTTGTGTCGAGTTGATAATAAATCTATCCAGCACAGTTCCTATGGAAGTTATGGGGGCATTCTGGGAATGGAGTGGCAATGGATTGGCTTTTCTCATTGTTCTGGGCTCAGATCCTCCCATACATATTTATGATTTTTTTTTTTTTTAGTGTTTATGTATTGTATGTGTGTCTCTCTGTGTGTGCACATGGCTAAGTAAAAGTCAGAGAGAAACTTGTGGGAGTCATGTCTTCCATGTCATATCACGTAGAGTCTCAGGTCATCAGGCTTGCTGAGAAGCCCCTTTTCTTCCTGAGACATCTTATAGCCCTTAGGGCACTTTCAAATGGCCAGTGGGGAAAATTTCAGACACTGTGTAACCTTATAGTGTGTCACCAAGGATTGATCATATTGGCCTGGGGATGTGGCTCAGTGGTAGAACTCTTACCAAGCATGGGTGAAGCCCTGGGTTCAGGCTCCAGCAGCATAGAGGAAGAATAGAGTTGATGACAGGGTGTGCTGATGGGTACCTTCAAGCCCAGCACTTGGGAGGCAGAGACAGGTGGATCTCTGTGAGTTCAAGGCCAGCCAGGGCTACATAGTGAGATCCTGTCTCAAAAACAAACAAACGAGCAAACAAACAAACAAGCGAACAGTAGAGTTGACGGCGTGTAGAAGGAACCATTTTGTTATTTGAATTGACTTGCTGCATGGAGTTAATAGCCAATGGCACTAGAATGCCTCCTAGTTAATGTCAAGTGCACAGCTGTCATGATCACTGCCGATCTCCCTGGGTCTGGTTATTTATAATTCAGTGAAGTGGATGCCAGGGTGCTGACTGTGGCCCTGTCTTCCCCACCGCTGTGGTCAACAACAACAGCAGCAGCAGCAGCAGCCTTGTCAAGCGGTTACGGAAGTGGCTTTGGCGCTGGACATGGCACAGGAAGTGACGTTCGCCTGGTAAGCAGCAATGGCAGTAGATTTGGCAGCGAGTTTGGTGGCAGTGGCTTTGGTGGCGGCAGCAGCTTTGACCGTGGCTCCGGGGGTAGTCTTGGAGTCCGTGGTAGAGGCGTCAGCTCAAGCAACAATGGAGGTGGCAGTGACAATCTCTCTCAGTCCTCCAGGCACTACTCCAAATAAAGAGCTTGCCAACATCCTGGCCACCCCAGAGTACCTCTCTTCATCTGCTCCCCACACAAATCAGCATCACCCCCCAGCAGTCTATTCTCTTCTCAAGAGAGCAGTTTTCTGGGGCTGGAAGGCTGGCAGCCCTTGGCTCTTCCATCAGATCCCTGGTGGAGCCCATGTGAAGATTACAAGTGTTCCTCTCCCTGGTGCCAGTCTGTGCCTATGATTGTCCTGGTGTGACCTCAGCTGCCATCTTCTGCTTCCCTCACAGTATCCCCTCCCTTAGTGGAAGTGATGGATATATACACACAGTCCCAGGCCCATCTATTCTGTTGTCAATAAAGAGCATTGTGACTTACACCAGCTCTTCAAGTATTCTCTGTGCCCTTCTCCCCAGGGACCCATATGGTCCCCCTCAGGGCTCTCTGCCTTTGTCTCTCCCTTTGGGCTCTGTGGGACAACTGCAGAACTCCAGCTCTGAACCAAGGCATTGACTCACCATCACTGAGTGTAACCAAAGGGGCAGGTGCTGGCTAATTTATCCTTGGAGCCCTCTGGGGAGAGCTTGTGTGGCCTCACTTGCTTCTAGGAGGAAGGCTGGGGTGCACAGACATCCATTTTCTTTTTCTGCTTTCATTTGTAGGAACTAGGAAGGTCTTGGAAACAGTGCTCCATCACAGGGCGCTGGTCCCCATGGCATCTGACAGCCTGAGAGTTTGTACCCTACAAAGTTGACTGCACAGAGATGGACAGGAAACTGCTAAAACCTCAGGGCTGCTGGTTCCCTGAGTTCAAAGTGCCACCATGAGCACAGTGCACTGGCACACTCTGTGATAAAGGATTCCTTGGCTGGAAAAGCGTCTCTCTTAGAACATCCTGGAGGCCCAGGGAGTCCTGTGGTGGAGAAAATCCTAGCACTCTTTAGCCCAGATGTCCCACAGTCCCCTTCCTATGTGCACACTGGAAGGGACTGAGGAGCAGGGATCCCCAAATCTTCACCCTTCTTTTAAAACTGAGGGGTGGAACGACTTACTTAGGCTCTTTGGGTGTCCTGAGTCGAGGCTTCCACTTTCCCACACTGCCTCTGAGATTGCAGTGGTTCCATCTGGCCATGCCCGGCTACCTGGGCACTGAGAGCACACACAGGCTAGAGACAGAAACACTTAGTGACGCTAGGCCAGGGGACCGATATTTCCTCCTTAGGCTGAGGTAGAGACTATCTCAGGGATAGCAAATGGCAGTTCAATAAAGAAAACCTGCAGCCAAGGGCTGAAGAGAACCAGACCTTGGGAGAAATTCCAGTGATGAGTTGGTAAGCAGCAGTGACATATAACCCTCTCTGATTTTGGACAGGGCTGATAATGAGATCAGAGAGCAGTGAGCCACCAGGTAACGCTATTTGGTCAGGCAAGGGTGGGGGTGGGTGCCATGGGTATGGGAGAGAGAGCCTGGACAGACAGGCTAGAGCTGCTCACAAGACAGGAAGATTGGAGGTGTCTAGATGGTAGTTGTAGATGCGTGCTCTGAGGGAGGATCACCAGACTGGAGAGACTCATTTGGGCATCATTGACATTTGGATGACAAGGGTAGTTTTGAAGGCCACGGTGACTGGTGATTTATCCAGAAAGAAGGAAAAAGGGGCTCAGCTGAGATATACAGAGCCTGATATTTAGATATAGCTGGAGAGTTTCTCTCCAGGTCCCTCCAAGCCCACGAGTCCGGCAGCCCACTTATAAAATAAACACACAGGTGCTTATATATTTTAAACTGTTTGGCTTAGTGGCTCAGGCTTCTAACTAGTTGTTCTTATACCTTAAATTAAGCCATTTCTATTAATCTCTAAGTTGCCACGTGGTTCGTGGCTTACCGGTACCTTAACATCTTCTCATGGAGGCAGCTGGCAGCGTCTCTCTGCCTCAGCCTTCCACTTCCCAGAATTCTCTTTGTCCCGCCTATATTTCCTGTCTGGCTACTGGCTAATCAGTGTTTTATTTATCAACCAGTCACCCACAGCATTTAGAGTCAGGGTGAGGAGGACAGTCAACAAAGCCACAAATTGGTCCAGGTTTTCTAGAATGCTCTAGAGACGTTAGGACCCCTTAAATTGGCTCCAGGGAAAACCCAGAGCAGGTCTAGCCCTCCCTGGGTACTGTTCACAGTGAGTCTCATACTGAGAGAGTGGCCTCTGTCCATTGCTGCTCCTCTCTGGACTCGAATCTATGCCCCCTGCCCTTGCTGACCTTAAGGGTGTTTACAGGAAGCTCCACTTTCTAGGTAGCCCTCTAGGGGTGGCATAGGAAGAGTGCATGGCAGATAAGGCTATTTCTGAGAGGTGTCGTTGTCCCAGGAGAACAGCCTTGGCGGCTGACCCAAGACCGAGGGAGTAAATACCATGACTGGCTGTGGAGTCTCAGCCTAGCCCTGCCTATTTCTAATCCAGGCTGACGGCACTCCCCAGGGACTTGCAGGAATCCAGCATTCCTTCTGTTCCCTTTCTTCAACGCTTACACGGTTGCCGTTCTGTGCTGACTTCCCAAGGGCTCTTAGGCTGCTGGGCTTCAGCTCGCTTTCTTGTACTTGATCAGACTTCCATTCTTCGAGTAGGTAGTCCCAAGGCATGCTTTCACAGTGGGGGAGTGCAGTGACTGGGAGATATGGATAACTTTGTGATGAACTCTCATCAGAGGCTTGAAGCCGCTGGGCAGTGGTCACGAATCTTTGTGCCCCACCTCTCTTCCTTATCTGGGGAGTGGTGTATCCTCTTGTAACGACAAGAGGGACCAATTTCTGTCCGTGAGTCGCTCTGTGTGCCAGCTCCCCCTCACCTCACCCAGGGTGAGGGTGCTCCAAAGAGCTCCTTTCTGTTCTAGGAACTAGTGACTCACTGGTTCGCTCCTCCCTAGTGTTTGTAGATTTTGGGTTATTCCCTTCTCTCTCCTGCCAGCATGCAGGCCTCAGGCCAGAGCAAACACCAACAGTGCTGGTGACGTATTGGTACATGGTCTAGGAAACTAGAACTGTTTCCCCAAAGGGTCTGAAAGCATGTAGTACCCTCTGTGCACTTCTTCAACCTACTGCTGTTCGTGAGGGTGTGGATGTCAGGTTGCAGGTAATTTGAAGTACATCTCTGCAGCCCTGTTTGGCTGAAGCTCGGCAGGATTTCTGTCAGCCGGTTATTAGAAATGTCGTCTGGTGTGACTTAGGCCACTCCTTCTCTCTGCCCACTCAGCACTTAGGACAAGTGCATTCTCCCTCTGACAAAGGTCACACTTGGGGACACCTTGTGGTAACATTAGGATGGCAGAGAACACTCAGTTCTGAAAACACATTTTTGTGTATTTTGTATGGCTTTTGTCTAGATCTCATACAGGCCCTTGCAACATACACACTGGCTAAGGGCAAGCTAGTCAGCTGGATGGCAGGCTGGAGGAGAGCTGCTTCTCCTGGGAAGCCATGGTTGAGCACCTGATATACTTGGAAGCGTGTCCCAGCTAAATGGTTACAGCTTCATCACTGGGGCAGTCAACAGAGCTGTGGTTTGCAGGGGACATGATTTCCCTCCCCGACAAAGGGGTGATGTCTACTGGCATTTTTGACTGTTATAAGTGGTATCTAAGAGGCTGAGATGTTACTAAGCACCACACAGCTTACAGGTCTGCCCCCGTAGAGATACCATGAGATGCCAATGGTTCCACTGCTGTGGAGCCTGCCCGGGGGCAACAACTCACCATAGCTGCCTCCTAGGTGAAAGCCTCTAGCTGGAGGGACAGTGCCGTAGCTGAGCTGCACAGAGACCCTTCTGGGCTCAATAAGCTTGTTTTTGTTTACTTGTGTGTATATGCGGGCCTTTATCTCGATCGAATCTTTCTTATCGAATCCTGCTTATACGACCCTTGCTGGCCTAAAACTTACTGTGTAGCCCAGTTTGACCTCAAAATTACCACAGAGCCCAGGAACCCTGAAACTTGTAGGCAATCTTCCTGCCTCTGACTCCTGATTGCTGGGATTACAAGTGGGAGCCGCTGCATCCAGCTCTTGAGCACTTGGTTGTAAAGTGGAAAATTCTTATTAAATCTTTGGCTTATTTGATGATTAGTTTTAGATCTATCTGTCATCTCTCTACCATCCATCTATCCATCCTTCCGTCTGTCTGTCTGTGTGTACCTGTTTGACTTTATATGCACCACATGTGTACAGGCCAGAAGAGGGTGTTGGAGCCCTTGGAAATGTTGGGAACTGAATTGGGTTCTGCCACAGCAGCAAGTGGTGTAATTGCTGAGCCATTTCCCCAGGCCTTGGAAGTGCTTTTTTCTTTCTTTCTTTTTTTATTTATTATGGATGAAACCATATGAATTTAAGCTACACAACCACATAGCCTTATGTGAGGACATTTTCCCTTTTAAAGTTGTATTTATTTTTGTTTATGTGTACACATATTTCTGTGTGAGTATATTCCCTGTGTGTGTGTGTGTGTATATGTGTGTGTGTGTGTATGTGTGTGTGTATGTGTGTGTATGTGTGTGTGATGTGTGTGTATGTGTGTGTGTGTATATGTGTGTGTATGTGTGTGTGTATGTGTGTGTATGTGTGTGTGATGTGTGTGTGTATGTGTGTGTATGTGTGTGTATGTGTGTGTATGTGTGTGTGTGTATGTGTGTGTGTATGTGTGTGTGATGTGTGTGTGTGTATGTGTGTGTGTATGTGTGTGTGTGTATGTGTGTGTGTATGTGTGTGTGTATGTGTGTGTGTATGTGTGTGTATGTGTGTGTGTATGTGTGTGTGTATGTGTGTGTATGTGTGTGTATGTGTGTGTGTGTATGTGTGTGTATGTGTGTGTGTATGTGTGTATATGTGTGTGTGTATGTGTGTGTGTATGTGTGTGTGTATGTGTGTGTGTGTGTGTGTGTGTGTGTGTGTGTGTGTGTGTGTATGTGTGTGTGTGTCCATGGAGGCCAGAGGCAAGCGTTGGATTGCCTGGAATGGCAGTTACAGATGGTCGATGTGGATGCTGGAACTAAGCCTGGCATTCAATCATTGAGCCAACTCTCCAGCCTCCTTATGTGGGGACATTTAAAACCTGCACAAATGAGCTAGGAGGGCCATTTCCTGGTACAAAGCACAATTCCACACCACCATGCCTTTTACCAGGATTCTGCTCTCTACTCTCAATCATTTCTACATCCTTGAAGAGCTGCTAGTGTGGCTCCTGAAAAGTTTCCCTCCACCTGACATGGGGCCGAGTGCCGTCTGTCTACACTCTCACAGCATGTTGTTACCCCTTTGTGTCATGTGCTACACTACTTCTCCCATCTATTCCACACACCAGAGTAGAGGGTGCTTGAAGGGACCTGAGTCACATGATACTCCTCACTGGCCAGTACAGCGCTTGATATAGCAAGCCTTGTGGACTCACCAGACCAGTGAGATGTTGAAAAGGGACTCTTCAAGTTGTCCTGTGGTCCTGACAGTTAATGAACACAGCAGATGAAATGATTGACCTTTGTGGGTGGTATCAATAACACCCTGGACATTCCTCTTGCCTGTCACCTCATTTAATCCTCACAGGTGCTACAGGAGGTAGGTGGTAATTACCCACATTTTTTACACTGGCGCTTAGGGAGACAGCAACGTGACCGATGGGAAGTGGCAGAGCTGGGCCTCAAATCCTACATGTGTAACCACTCTGCTATGTTGCTAAACAGGCTGGCTGAATCCTTCTGGGGTCGTCTGGTGTGTTCTGTAATTCTGGAATGTGGGGCTAACATATCTTTGGAGTGCTGAGGAGCCATAAATCAAACCTGAGGTTCATCTGTCCACAGGGAGGTGGGCACTTTCAACTTTAGAGAGATCTGATCTCTAGCAGGAGACTAATGCAGGCATTGGAGGTGAGAAGTAGAGGTGTGTGTGTGTGTGTGTGTGTGTGTGTGTGTGTGTGTGTGTGTGTACCTTGATGATGATGGATGGCTTTCTTTGTTACCGCAGAGGCATTCATGAGGTTTAAAACCATTTTGATCAACACAGCTTGATGCTTCAAGACAAGTCTAGCCATCACATTCTATGGCTGCATTCCTTAGATGTCAAAGGGAGCTTTTCATCCAGAGATAATGCTTTTTGATTTGCTGAAGCCCACATAGTCATAGAAAGGTTTCATGAATTTATATCTGGACTCGGAACTGGATAATTTGGTTAAACTCTTGGGTTAGGAAGCTAATTAGTTTTAGCAAGCTAGTTAACCTAATGTCTTTTTCTGTAAAATGAGATTGAGGTTCTGACCTTGCAGAGTTTTATAACTAGAAATGATTCTTGTAAATAACCCAAGGCAACACTTAGTACACAGCAGGCACTCTATCCATGCTAGCCATTTTTATATTCTTTAAAAAATATTTTTATTTTGTGTATGAGTTTTCTTTTGCCTGCATATATGTAAATGCACCATGTGTGTCTAGAGCTCTTAGAGGCCAAATGAAGAAGGCATTGGATCCCCTGGCACCGGAGTCACAGATGGCTGTGAGCCACCATGTGGGTGCTGGGAACTGAACATGGGTCCTCTGCAAGAGCAGTAAGTGCTCTTAACTGCAGAGCCATCTCTCCAGCCACCATTTTTATATTTTCCCACAGATACATGGTAGAAATAAAGATTTGATTTTCCTTTTCTTTTGTGACAGTGTTATGTAGCTAGATTGCTCTGGAAATCATCACATATCTGAGGATGACTAGAACTCTAGATCTTCCTTCTCTCTGCCTCCCCAATGATGGCTCACGGGTCACAGGTTGTGTGGCACCATAAGGTTCTAGGCAGTGATAGGATTCAGCTCAGGCAAGCATTCTATGAGGTACAGGTCCAACTCCAGGAGTGAAGATTGAAAAAGGAAAATTATTTTTACTAAAACATTATCCTCTTACCTCTGAGAAGTGTGCAGTGCTCGATAAATATCCATTGATCAATGGGTTACTCAGGAAACCTGTGGTAAGAAGCTGGCTTGGCTAGACATGGAAGAATGTCCCTCCTACTATAGACATTATGATTCCTTGCAACTTACTGCAAACATCATCAGAATTGATGGTGTTTCTCTCTTGTTCTCTCTCTCCCTCCCTCCCTCCCTCCCTCCCCCCCCTCTCTCTCTCTCAATTTGAGATAGGTATCTAGGTATCCAGGCACTACAGTATAGCCCCAGGTTTTCCCAGAACACTTTGTAGTCTAGGCTGGCTTTGAACTCCTGACTCTTCGGTCTCCATCTTCCCAGTGCTGGGATTGTAGACACATCGTGCTATGTCCTACTCACTATGTACAACTCATAGACTGCAAGGTTCCTTGACCCTGAGCTGAGCAGCTCCCAGAACTCTTCTTTACTCTTTGTCCTGAAGACTGACAGTTTTAACCTGTTCGTATTCACCTATGGAAGGCTTCTCACTGGCCTTGTGATCACAAGGAAGGCCTGCCATGTTTTGAGCACCTTCTCTGTGTAAAGCTTTTCTGTTGTAGCTTTAACAGTCCCACTGTAATCTTAGGAAGATGCCATGCCAACTCCTATTCAGCAGATGGAAAATGGAGATCCAGGGGACAACATTACTTGCCATATGCCTTACAATCAGAGACTAGCAAGGCTGTGACTTGAACCCAGACTTCTCTGCTCCCCACTCCTTTGAGGTACAAGGGAAAAGATGGAGGAGATGCAGTCAGTTGAGTTCCAGAAAACTCAGCATGCCAATAGATTTTGGAAAGACCTAGCAAGATGTATTGCTGAGGAGAAATGAGTAAGGACAGAGCTGGTCCTTAGAGACTGAGTCCATTTTTCATACTCCATGTCTTTCTGTGTGTTTCTTCAAGTCCAGGCCTTGGTGGCTGTAAGCTTGCTGCCCTATCTAGAAGCAAGCTTTTCTCTCCTGGGACTCAATCAATGTTGTTGACCTCTTGCCTGGCATTTGTTGTGGGATATTTGATTACATGGTGTGAAGATGTGTCTCTGTCCTTCTTTACCTGCCTAAGGCACCTTCTGATTGGTTTAACAAAGAGCTGACTGGCCAATAGCTAGGTAGGAGAGGATAGGCAGGACTTCCGGGGAGAGAGAGGAACTTGGGGGAAGAATCAGAGAGATGGAATTCACCAGTAAGACTCAGAGGAAGTAGAAGGTACAGTGTGGAGGAGAGGTAATGAGCCACATGACAGAACATAGATGAATACGAACAGGTTAATTTAAGTTTTAAGATCTAGTTGGGAACAAGCCTAGGCTAAGGCCAAGCTTTTATACTTAATAAGAAGTCTCTATGTCATTATTTGGGAGCTGGTGGTCCAAAGAAAGTCTGACTATATTTGGTGCCCATGTTGGGCACCAAAATATTGTTTTTCCTCTGGCACAGCGGCTGCACCTGAATCTACTGCTGTTTCAGCCAGCAATTGTGGCTCCGAAGTTACTGGCCCACTTCTCAGGCAGTGGCCCAGTGGGACTTTTACTTCCCACTGGATCTGCTTCCTGCCACTGCCACCAAATGTAGTTTTTAGCTAAATCCCTATTGTTCTATTTATCAGTAAGACTCAGAAGTCAGAGGCTGGGTTGAAAACATGCTAGCTCAGAGAGGTTGAGGAGCAAACTAGTTGACCTTCTCTCTTCACCAGTGTCTCAGAAAGAGAGCATCCTTCTGCTCCCCCCCCAAAAAAAAATCACCACACTCAAAGTCCCTTCCTACTACTTCCTGTGCATCTCTCTGTCTTCCAGTTCCAGACTCCCTCTGACTCCATGATTACTTTCTGCCAACTAGTTTATGGCTCTGCCTCCTGACCCAAGGTTGATTTTATTTAACACAATCGCAAAGTCAGGGTTCACAGTAAGATTGAATATCCCACAACAGGCCTTAGTCTGCCAGTCTTATCTATTTGGGATGGGTGTTGACTGGTGCTTCCCCAAGTATATCCAATACTAATGTGACTCATGACTAAGTTTATTTGGGAAGCTCTGATTAAATAATGGTCAAAGAATTGTTTCCTGATGAACCTCTATGGGTGTCTTAATAGTTGAATGGGCTAATGGGCATTATTGTAATTCCAAGGAACTACACAATTTTCATTTCCCAAACTTGTTTGACCATAAAACCTCTTAACAAAGGCTATCTTAGGGAATCAAATTCTGTCCTAGATAAGCAGTGGGAGAGACTCAAGAATCAGACAAAGGTTCAGGGGTGAATTCAAGTATGAGGCATAATTAATATAAATTATAAGTGCCACCAGCTTACACTTAGCAATAAGGGGATTAATTGTACTTAGGCATGTGCTACTTTGTCAAGCTCTAGCTGTACCAGGAGCTGGCTCTGTGTCAGCATACATTCTTACTAGTCATTGGTCAAATAGTTTCAGTAGTGATGAGTTTTTATTTCAACATCGTATCAAGGAGAGAAAAAAATGTTATTCAGAGGCAGTATTCCCAGAGTGACAGTTTCATCCCTCCCTCCCTCTCTCCCTTCTCTCCCTCTCTCCCCCTCCTCTTACTCTTTTTCTTCTCCTCCTCTACAAAATAGTGACTTTTCTGAAATAGATCCGTGGCTCTACACATGAAAAAAGATAATACCGCCCCCTTCAGCAGGCCCTGGGGTGGAGAGGGCTGCCTGTTCACCTTGACCTTGAGGTGATGACTACCGCCTTCCTCTTTATTGCTCCACCCACAATTATCCTGGCACCTCTTAAGCCTCTCCATTGCAGGTGAATACCAGAGAACAATTTGGTTAAAGTAAATAACTACCCGGGAACAAATCCCCCCTGTTTTGTGGGTGGGGAGTAAGAGTCCAGAGTGCTCAGCTGCACGACAACCTTTTGACAGACGATTTTGGCATGTGAGGGATTAGAACTCAGGCTGCTGGCTGTAGTCAAGCCATTCAGACACTCCTCCACCAGATCTTATGGCAAATAAGGAAGCCAGTGCCAAGCGTGGCAAATCTGAATAGTCTTGGCAACATCACTGAACCATCCTAGCTTGCCAGGCAAGGTGCTGATGCGCTGGCAGGGCTCAAGAAGCACGAACTGGGAAATCCCAGTTCAGCGCAGGCCCTTGTGATCTGCCCATCGGCTCCCTCCTTTGCTGCTCTGGCTCCAGGGTGGCAGCACTGGCCACACTTAGGAGGCAGACGCTTGTTACTTTGGTGTTAGAGCCCAGGGAGGGGAGGCATAGGAGACACTGAGGGCTGTTCCTCTTCCTTCAGGTGCTCACCTGGGGCTTCAGGGGAGCCGGGTGAGAAGTGTGGATTGGGCGATTTTTAATTTTGTTACGTGCTGTGGGACTCCCCACAAATCAGAGAGGCAGGCAAGTGTTTGAATGGACTTCCAGTGTTGAACCATGGTCCAGGGTTATCCAGGCCGACTGCTTCTGCTGTAGGTCTCCTCCACTCCAGTGGGCTTTCTTCTGTTCTTGACCTTCTTTCCCGTTCTCACCCTCTGGTGAGTTTGTTAGGGGACAAGGTTATCTTATCAGCCGAGGCAGAACATAACAAACCCTTCCACGTGCCCAGAGAATACTAACAGTAGCTAGTTCTATAATGTTTATTATGTGCCCAGCTCTACACAAAACATTTCAAAATTGTTAGTTATTCACGGAGGGTTTGTGTGCACACAGGCATGTAGGGGTATCAGAGGGGCTCTTGTGGAATCTGGTTCTCTCCTCGGGGGTTAAACTCAGATCATCGAGCTTGGCAGCAAGCGCCTTTGCCTGCTGAGACACCTTGTCAGCCTCCACACCAAACACTTTATATTTTAACTTATTTACTGCTCACAAAAGCCCGGTGAAGTAGCTGCCATTATTAGCCTCATTTTATAGTTGACAGAACTGGACACACAAAAGTAGATTTCCTTAGATCAAGTTGCCAACAAGAGATGAAACTGGGACCCAACCAGGTAGATGGCTGCACATGAACTGGGGAGCACAGGAGTGAGGGTTGTTGGCAGGGCCCTGGACTTCTGTCCTTCTGCCTTCCGACAAATCTTCTGCTTGCTTTCAAATCACCCCATTGCTGCCAGCTGGGCTGGAATCTTGCAGATAATCCAGACAGCTCTTTTACGGCGAGTCTAAAGTCCGACCCTCCTGCTGCTTTATGTCCTGTCAGCCTTGTACCGGGGGATGACACCGGGAAAGCGTGCCTGCACTGTGTGTGTGTGTGTGTGTGTGTGTGTGTGTGTGTGTGTGTGTGTGTGTGTGTGTTGTGTGATAGCTGGGTGTGAAATGAAGGTGGGCTGCTATGTATGTGGGGAAACAGTAGAGCTCCTAGAAGTTAGAAAAGCTGTTCATCTGTGTACCTATCCTGCGATCAAGGGTCCTCTTTCCCACTACCGCTAGCCCAGATGGAGCTAGACCTGAGTCTAGATTTTTAAGCTGAAGATTGCCATCTGATGTGGGGTTCTTCGACTGAATATGGGGGTCATGAAAAACTTGACAATAGGAGGTTTCTGAGAGCATAATGACAAAAAAAATTGTTAAAAGCAAGGTACTAAATGAGTCTGAGCTGTTTCTGGCAGCGTTCCCCTGTGTGGCATTGTGGACTTTACTACAGTCCAACTTCTCAATGCACATCATGAACGTGTTGCGTTGTGCATTCTGTCACACCCTACAACGCCGAAGGATGCAGCCCCAAGCTCTTTGATTCAGCTTCGAGGCTCTCGCATGTCACAGTGTGCAGTGTTTTACCGTGTTCACAAGGTCTGCTTCTGTAGAAACGTAACTGCTGAGTTATGAAAAACAAAGACTTGAAATATTTTCCCGCCACCGTTCTTCAGCATGCACAGATGAAGCGAGTTTATCTTTAGGTTGTATTGTGTTAAAAATGTTTGATTTTTAAAATTTGTGTTTTAATTGCTGATTTGAGCTTCATAAGGTATTGTTCACTGGCTTTTGGGTTGTGAGGAGGGCGGAATCGCCAACCGTCTCTGAAATGGTTCTAAATATTCTGCCATTTTTTGCTGGGTATTTATGTGAAGTGGCAGTCTCAGCACTGAGGATTATAAAAATTCAAAGTACCAGTCAATTCTGAAAAACGTTGACGATGCTCTGTGTTCTGCAGTATCAAATGTTCAGCCAAGATTTAACTCTTTATAAATATGTATATATATATATATATATATATATATGTATATATATATACATACATGCATATATAAATAACCTCATTCATCTCATTAGTACACAAATTTGCTTTAATCTTTAACACAAATGGTAAAATTACATGGATACTAAGCAATTGTTTTAAAAATAAATTTCTTTATGATTTATCGATAAAGGTTTGATTTGTGTATCTACTGTATCTGTATTTATACCCTGGGTCAAGTAAAAATGTTTCCAACAGAAGGCAGTTTTCAAGTAGAAAAGGTTTAATTCATTTCAGCCTAGATGAAGGCCTCCTAAGTGGCCTGGATCCAAAGGGTTTACAGGAGTGCAGACACCCAAACCTCCTCTGCATATTTTCATCCAAAGACTGTGTGGGAATAGGTCTAAGCGTCTGTGATCTTGGACCTCAAGTCCTGAGTCAGCTGATCTTTTTGTGGTGTGCTCACTCTGGTGTTTCAGGGGCTGGACAGCAGAATGGTAGCAGTCAGGTGCTTCCACAGGGGAGCTCAGAGCCTCGAGTGGTGCTGGCATATGAACAGCCAGGGACACTGACTACACCAGATGGCCGAGGGGGAAGGAGATCCCGATGCCTGAATCTTTGTGGTCACTAAGATGTGCACATATTCTTATTCCAGGATGAGTGAGGTCCTTGAACTGACCTGACTATCCAGCCAAGTAGTCTCTGTATTCTGTCCTGACCTGCTTCTGGATCCAGGAACCACCAGCTACCGGTCTAAGATGGTGGTGGCAGGATCCACCCTGAGACCTTAGGATGGTGGGGGCAGGGTCCACCCTGAGACCTTAGGATGGTGAGGGCAGGGCTGTCTGAGATCTTCTCCTCTCCCTAGCCTCACACTTCTTGGCTCCGAACCTTGGGCTTCCATTCCCCAGAGCTCAGACACACTGGCTCTACTTTATCTCCTTTTCCACAGTTAACCTGTTTCTCCTTAAACTCTGGGTCTGCTTTGGTGGATGCTTTGACCACAGAGGGAGCAGACTGGACCCCGGGTTCATGCATTTCTTATGGCCAGCCCCACTCTTGGTGCTCTCTGAAATGAAGGACACAGGTGACATGTCATGAGAAGACAATGTCTACAATGAGAGAAAAAGCTTGGGCACTATGGGAGTGCCACAGGACCTGGCTCATTACAAACCTCAATGAATTTAGGTCTGGGACTCAGTTTCTTGGGAGAGGCTGACAGGGTCATGGAGATTAAGAGCCCCTAATCCCTTGGGGTCTAGAGTCAGGTCATCCTGATGTGATGGGTTCTGCTTAACTTTTTAAAACTCTTGAGGAAATCATGTGTCAGGAGGGAGGGAGGGAGGCAAAGCTGTCTTCTGTCAACTGAGGCAAGTTTGGGTGATTAAGCTAAAAAAGCAAAGCCATTATGGCCCAGAGGATTATCTTTGAGGTGTGCTGGGAACCAAGAAGTAACTTATTGCCTGTGAGGCAGACCAAACCCGAGATGACTCTCAGGTAATTGCTTGCCTCTCCTTCTGCCAAGCCAAGAAGCCTGGAATATAAAGGCCAGCTTCTTCTGTCATCCCTATCCTCTCCTCAGCCCTTTGCTCTGCTAAGTGATTGCTAGCTCACTGCCACACTCCTCACCATGAACAGACAAGCCTGCAAGAAGTCCTTCAGCTGCGGGAGCCAGGGCTTCTCTGGCCACTCGGCTGTGGTGTCCGGCAGCAGCAGGAGGAGCTGCGTGGCACGCACTGGGGCAGCCCGTGCAGGGGCTTGTGGGTTCCGGAGCGGAGCAGGAAGCTTTGGCAGTCAGAGCCTCTACAGCCTGGGTGGCAGCAGGAGTATTTCTATGAGTGTGGCGGCTGGTGGCTCCCAGACTGGTGGCTTCAGTGGAGGGCTTGGCAGCTGTGGCAGTGGCCATGGAGGTGGCTATGGAGGTGGCTTTGGTGGTAGCAGAGGAATGGGAGGTGGCTTTGGAGGAGCATCTGGATTTGGGGGAGCTAGTGGCTTTGGTAGGCCCGGAGGCTTTGGTCCTGGTGGCTGCCCTGGGGGAATCCAGGAAGTGACCATCAACCAGAGCCTCCTGCAGCCCCTCAATGTGGAGATTGACCCCCAGATTGGGCAAGTGAAGGCCCAGGAGCGTGAACAGATCAAGACACTCAACAACAAGTTTGCCTCCTTCATCGACAAGGTGAGGCCCAAACCCAGAGGCATTGTGGGGTGTTTGGGCTGCTAAGGGATGGTACACAAAGTTGCCAGTGGGATGTCTGGCACTTGGCCTGTTCTGCCTTACCACTTTCAGACAGTGAGCATGCCTTCCTTGTTCTTTGTGCTCTCTCATTCCAACTGTGGAAGGAGGGAAGGATTCCTGGTTTTGATTCCTCTCTAGTGTTGGGACAGCATGGGGAGGGGCCAAGCACACTTTTTTTTTTTTTTTTCTGAAGAATTCAGCCACAAACCCAGAACGGCATACCTTCTTTTTGACAAGCAGTTGCTTGATACTTTTAGCTAGCAGCCAACTAACTCTGCGCAAATCCTGGGACAGCTTCTCATATTCTCAGAAGCACCATACCTTCCCAGTGATATTGCACCTCTGCCAAGGGTAAGCTGAACTGTCCATGTTGGGGCAAAGCAAGGCATGCTGGGTCGAAGGCAGAGATGAGCCCAGGATTTGAAGAGAGCCTTGGTCAGCTGCAAGATGAATTCTGAGGATCCATTGGCTATTTTTACTGCCTTCATGGAGGAGAAAGAAGCTTGTACCTAAGGTCCAGTTAAAAATTACTTTGGCCATGCTGACCTCCTTTGGCTACAGTTTGAAGGATCCCAATAGACCGAGGGTGGTCCTGGGTTAAACGGCTCTTCACTTTGTCATTCCACATGCTTCTCACTTTTGGTGATTTAATGCTGTCTAGGTGGTTGTGAGGATTAAGGGACACAGACTACATGAAATTAGGAGGTTTAGCGAGTATCCACACACACACACACACACACACACACACACACACACACACACACACACAAGCTTTCCATTTTCTAACCTCTGTCTTCTCCATATTCTGAAACACAGTGATCACTGTGGATCGAGGAGTTGGGTCTGTTCCCTATCTTCCTACCCTATGGGGTGTGCGGCCCATGTGCCCAACTGAAGGGCTCTTTTTCTTTCTCTCTTGGTGCAGGTGCGATTCCTGGAGCAGCAGAACAAGGTCCTGGAGACCAAGTGGGCTCTGCTCCAGCAGCAGACCACAGGCTCCGGCTCAGGCCCCCAGAGTTTGGAACCTTTCTTTGAATCCTACATCAGCTGCTTGCGCAAGACGTTAGATTCACTGATGTTGGAGAAGGGAAGCCTGGAGGGAGAGCTGAAGAGCATGCAAGACCTGGTGGAAGACTTCAAAAAGAAGTAAGTGTCCTCCTGGAGGAGCGTCTTCATTTGGGATTTCAAACACACATCTTTAGTCAACACTCTATGGTGGGTTTGTTGTGTGAAGTCTGGCCAAGTTGAAGTTGGGGGAGTGGAACTATTGTGGGTGGGGCTGATCCTTCCATAGTTTTCAGTCTCCGGCAGCTTCCCCTCCTACATCGGCCCTGATGAGCAAGAGGGTTCCCTTGGGGTTGGGAACTTCACATTACTGTACACAGGAATCGCCTAGGAAGGTTATCAAAAGGGCATATCCCTGTGTTCTAGCTGCTGCTGTTCTGAAACAGTGGGTGTGGGGCGGTGCTGGGTCTGAGTGCTCCCTAAGCCCTGGTCCAGGACTGTATTGTGCAGATTCATCCTGTTCTTTCATGTGTCTGGTTTTCTGCTTCTGTGGCGTCACTCTGCCTCCTTCTTAAGGTTCCAAATTTGAGTTCACACCTGAGATCTGTGAGAAGTGAATAGGGTCTCCCAAGCTGGGAGGGAGCTCCAGCACCCCCAGGAGTCAGGACCCATGTAGAGGGGTATATCTACTTCTGGTAGACCCCTTTCTTCCACTGTTGATTCTTTGAAGTTGTTCAAAGAGCTCAGGCAAGCAGTTGGCTTCTTGATCCACCCCCCAAGTATACACACTTTAGCTTCGCATAGAACTTGGAGGAGGGAGAGGCAGCCCCTGAGCTCTGTGAACAACCCACAATAGTTCCACTCCCCCAACTTCAACTTGGCCAGACTTCACTCAACAAACCCACCAGAGAGTGTTGACTAAAGATGTGTGTTTGAAATCCCAAATGAAGATGCTCCTCCAGGAAGGACACTTACTTCTTTTTGTAACATTCTTGTTAAAAAATTCTGAGAAGTTTCGAGATGATGGAAGCAGAACTTTGATATCAGGCAGGGTGAGGACACTGCGGGCTCTGTGTGATCGCACAGGTCATGTGCCCATGGAGCAGGTGTCCTGTCTCTGGGTGGAGAGATTCTGCAGGAGCATAGGGATTCTTGTTTTATTTTTTTTTAACTCCTGTATTTTATGTATGTGGGTGTTTTGTCTGCATGGACATCTGCACATCAGAAAAGGGCATTGGATCGCATGACTCTATGGTTATAGATGGTTTGAGCTGCCATGTGGGTGCTGGGAATTGAACTCAGGACCTCAGGAAGAGCAGCCAGTATGTTTAACTGCTGAGTCATCTCTCTCGTTCTGAAATGTCACTGTCTGAGTCTGTGACTCTCTCCATCCAGGTATGAAGATGAAGTCAACAGGCGCACTGCTGCAGAGAATGAGTTTGTAGGGGTGAAGAAGGTGAGTGAGTGGACTAGACCCAGAATTCCTTTGTCTCCCAAAGCAGGGTACTGCTGTGGATGGGACTTACTTCTTTCCTTACATTCTTGGGAAATGTTTGAAGGAAGCTGTTCATCTTTAAACCCTACCATAACCAACAAGCTAGTTAGTAATGTGAACTAATAATGAACATCTCATGTGCAGCACTAAACACGATTATTTTTAGCTTACACATGTACCATACTTTGTTTCTGTTCCCTTAAAAAGGTTAGGTGAGTGGTTACATTTAGAAGGGTTAGGGGAGGGACAAGCAAGAGAGAGGAGGGCTCAGAGGGAAGCTTGAGTAGAAGGGAACTGAGGTCATTCTCTTGTTTCTCTCTCTTTCAGGATGTAGATGTTGCTTATATGAACAAGGTGGAGCTGCAGGCTAAAGTGGACAGCCTGACAGATGAAATCAACTTTCTGAGGACTCTCTATGACATGGTGATTCTCCAATTTGCTGCTAAGAGACTGGCCACTAGCAACCTCACAAGCACAACTTCTGGGGGCAGGTCAAGTGGCGGTGTACCCTCAAAGCCAGCCGCAGGGCTCCCAGCTCAGCTTTGCTCCACCCAGGAAATGCCCACATTGCTCCTCCAGCCTGCAGGGTCAGGGCCCTTCTTTTCCCTGAGCTCCACAGTCAGCTACTAAATAACAGCCTTTTGCCCTGTGCTCCCAGGAGAAGCCACACTTGGGTTCATGGGCTGATGTTTCCAGGATGATACATCTTTGCAATTTGCTCCAACCTATAGTTGCTGGCATTCTGTAGGCTATAGCCAGACCCAAAACAAAAGCTTAATTGTTCTACAGCCCCATTTTTTTAGCATTCTTGGGCATCTCTGCTAGTAGAGAAGTCCCAGCATTAGTTGGGATCTGTGACTATTCATGTTCCCCACAGGAGCTGTCCCAGATGCAGAGCCACGTCAGTGACACATCTGTGGTCTTGTCCATGGACAACAACCGCTGCTTGGACCTGGACAGCATCATCTCTGAGGTCAAGGCACAGTATGAGGACATTGCCCAGAGGAGTAAGGCTGAGGCTGAGGCCCTGTACCAGACCAAGGTAGGACCCTTCCTGTCACCCCTCAGATTAAGCTCTGATCAGCCTCATCAAAACTTTGCCGACATTTACAAAGCCCCTCTGATCCACCTCTGTCAGCTTGGGGAATTGCAGACCACAGCTGGAAGGCACGGGGATGACCTGAGGAGCACCAAGAGCGAGATCATGGATCTCAACAGGATGATCCAGAGACTTCAAGCAGAAATTGAGAACATCAAGAAGCAGGTGTGGCAGCAGCCGGACTCCTTTGTCCCATTTTCTCCATTCTTTGGTGGAGTCATAGCCTGGGAGAGCCTCTTGCTGTCCATCTGTTTTTCATGGAGGATGAGCTTCTTGGAATGTCCCAGTACCCAGCAGGAGGGAGGGCTACAATTTTGATCTGCATAGCTAATCTGACCCCTGCAGTGTTGGCCCTAAGCAGTCAGCGGCACTGTGTTACTGAGCTTTTTTTTTTTTTTTTAAATCACACTTTATATAGCCTCAGTGGCTACTTTGTATAACTGGAATGCAATAGTCAGGAAAGGGAATTTTTTTTTTTTTTTTTTAACAGTCTTGCAAAAGAGATCAAAGGCTATCCAGTCTTCTGTCGCCTGTGCCAACTCAGGGAAGCAGATGTGTTCCTTTTCATGAGTCACACAGGAGTTGATTACAATGGGAACAGGATGAATTAGCCAAATTGCAACATCATCCTGATTTGTGAGCACGTGCCGGTGGGAAAGGGAAGGAGGACTGACAGATGGTGAAGAGGTCCCATCCTCAGGACAATCAGGTATTTGCTTCCCAGCCCTATGCTAATCCCATCCTTTCCTCTTTCTGCCCCAGAACACCAACCTGCAGACATCCATTGCAGAAGCTGAGCAGCGTGGTGACGGGGCCCTCAAGGATGCTGATGCCAAACTCCAAGACTTGCAGGCTGCCATGCAGAAGGCCAAGGATGACCTGGCCCGGCTGCTGCGTGACTACCAGGAGCTGATGAATATCAAGCTGGCCCTGGACGTGGAGATCGCCACCTACCGCAAGCTGTTGGAGGGCGAGGAGTGCAGGTGAGGGGTGATAGGGTTGACATTCTCCAAGCATGGTTTTGTAGCGACCCACGATAGCAAAGAAAGGAAAAAAATGATAATAAAAGGAGAGGATAAGTCGGACAGAGGCCAGGGAGTCTCCTGAACAGCAGAGGAAGTGTTTAAGTCTCCTATTTCTCATCAGTCATTATTATCTAGTTATCTGATTCATCACAGGCACACCATCAAACCATGCACTTGTATTCATCAGGAGAAGCTCTTTGAGGTTGTGATGGAAGTTATAGACCAGGGCTGTCCACTGGGACTTTCCAAGATGAAAATCATCCAGGCCAGGCTGTCTGATACAATAGTTGGTAGCCTGTTTCTTCTTCCCCTCCTCCCTTCCACCCTCCTCCTTCCTCCCTTCTCCCTCCTCCCTTCTCTTCTCCTCCCTTCCCCCTCCTTCCTTTTCTCCCTCTTCTCATCCCCGACTGTTCTTTTGTTTTTTCTTCTGAGATGGGGGTCACACTATGTATCTCCACAGCTGATCTTGAACTTCTGATTCTTCCACCCCAGCCTCTAAAGTGCTGGGATTACTGGTATGTCAATGACCGGCTTCTTCCGGCATTTGAAACAGGTGTAGTGTAACTGAGGATCTGAGTTTTACATTTAATTGAAATTAATTTATGTAGCTTCGTGTGGCTAGTGGCTTCCATGTTGAAAATTCAGTGTGGATGATCCTGCAACCTCCATGGCTGAAGCTGAGTCTGTATGGGGAGAATGCTTGCCACGTACATATCCTTGAAAAATAACACAGCATACAGAGGCCGATCAAGGTTTAGTGAGTGGATACCACGTGTGAAGGCAGTGTCAAGAATTGAGGGGGTATTCTGTTGACTCCTGTCTCATGCATCTACATTCAGAATCTTTGCCCTCAGTCAGTTCCCAATCTGATAGAGGAAGGAGAGCCCAAACATGGGAAGAAAAATAATTCTGATGTGTTTCTGTGGGAAATAGTGAAGATGAGTTAAGTGTATTGAGAATCATGTGATGTGAAGGGAGTCGTCAGCATCAGCAGGCACTCTGTGGCCAGGAGCACACAAACATTCCATGTCTGCTCAGTGCTCCATGAACAAGCACCAGGCCCGGGGAGATGGGTATTGTGAGTGGGAAAATTTCAAATCTAGCACAAACTGGGGGTCGGCATCTCGTGTTTTCTCTACCATCACTACTGTTGCCCCAAGCCTCACTGGGGAAGGCTTGCTGGAGGAGGAGACTTGGTTAAATAAAGGCAGGGCTGGAGAAGAGGGGAAGGGCAGGCACAGATGGAGAAGTTTATCTTAGCAGCAGGGGAGAGGTGAGGATGGCCAATCAAGTGGGGGTGGGAGTGGCAGTTTGCTTGGAACAGATCTTTAGAGGTCAGGGTGGGAAGACAGGGAGATGGAGTGTGGTTGGCAGAGGTGTGCTGTAAGTCATAACTGGAATCAGCCCCCTTCTCTGAGGGAGATGGAGATGTGAACAGCCTGGACTGGCTTTTTCCTTCCCAGGGCTTGGCCCCTGGGAGGGCAGATGGGAAGAAGTGGTACCTGAGGTTATGAACCCAGTTGTCTGGCTGTTGACTCACTGAAGAAGTAACTCTCATCTCCTGTCTTTCCAGGATGTCTGGAGAATGTCAGAGTGATGTGTGCATTTGTAAGTAGCACATTTAAGAACCATCTCTGGGGGCTAGGGATGGTTCAGTGGGGGCAATCTCTTGCTGTGCAAGCATGAGGACCTGAGTTTGAAGTCTTTACCACTCACTTAAAAGTTGATCATGGTCGTGTATTAGTATTGGGATTGGGGGGTGGGGTGGGAGGATGGATCCTGGGAATTGGCTGGCCAGCCATCCTTGCTGAAATGTTAAGCTTCAGGCTCATCTCGAGGTAGTAAGTTGGAGATGGACATCCTTCTTTGGTCTCTGCATGTGGCCCAATTCACTTAAGGCATCCCTGTGACATCAGCCATCTCTCAGCTGTAGCTGTATCCTTCACGTACACTGTGATCCAGCTCTTTGACCCTTCTGCTTGTGGGGTATGCCCTAGGTTGGAGAACCAGAAACTTTGTGAATACTTCCAGTTCCTGTTCTTGGCTAAGGTACTGAGAGCCAGGGTTCATCAGCCAAGGCCTCAGAGATGATGAGCATCTTTTCTCAATTATAGATCAGGGCAGGTGTAAGACAGTCAACCTCCAGCTCCCCAGGCCTTTATCCTGACCTGTCTGTTCCCCTGCAGCGGTGGTCAGCAATGTCACCAGCACAAGCAGCAGCTCTGGAGGCTTCAGAGGGTCTGGTGGCAGCAGCGGCTCTGGGGGCTTCAGAGGGTCCGGTGGCAGCAACTATGGAGAGGTCAGCAGTGGCAGGAACAGCAGCAGCAGGGACAGCACTGGGAGCAGGCTTGGCCGTGAAGGCAGCGTCTCTGTAAGCCAGCGAGGAATGGGCTCTAACTCTGGCGGTACCCAGGCCTCCGTAGGTGGCAGTTACAAGTCTGGCAGAGGAGGCAGCAGCGTCCACTTCTATCAGACTACCAGTTCTAGCCAGCAGCGCTCCAAGTGATCCTCAGAAGCAAAACATCGCCCCCCCCGCCACCCCCCTGCACAGTCCCCTGCCTCAGTCTGCAACTGCACCCTCCCCCATCTGCTTGGCATCAGCAGGTGCATAGTGCAACCCTGCTTTCACTCAAGTTCCTTGGAGAAGGGGTTGAAGTCTACATATCTAGCTCTTACATATTTGAGTCTTCTCCTAGGCCAGGGTGGCCTGGCTACTGGTCTGGGATGCTGCTGCTCCTGGAGAAGGCCCTGTGATAGGCCCCAAATTTGGACAGTAACACCTGAGCCCATGCCTTCCTGAGCCTTCTAGTCTAGCCTAGTCCATTCTGGCCATCTACCTCTCACAGGAGGAAGGTCGAGGTTTCCAAACTGCTGGTTCTCATGAAGCTGTGTTCATGCCCGGCACATCTGTTCCCCTAATCTCCTGACCTTTGGATCTTTCGCTGATGACATATTGCACTTCCTTTTCTCAATAAATTGCACTGTGCTTCACCAACTCATGTTTGCCTTTTATTCAAGGACTCATAGAACAGACCAGATCCAAGAGTAGAACAAAATTAGGTCCTCTAGAAGACTAGTCTCAGGAATAAAGGACACCAAGTTGATATGACATCACCTTTACTTGTCTGCTTGGGTTTTTGCAACAGGTCTACCCAGGAGCACTCCCAAGGAGCACTCACTGCACTAAAGTAGGGGCTCTCTCCTCTTTCGAGAAGTTCATTTTTACCATCTCCCAGCCTCTGAGCAGGCACCAGGCGGAGGAAGCAGACTGCTCTGGGACTTTCCTCTTCTGCTCCATCCCCACCACAGTAGACGCAGTGAATTCTCTCTGCGAACAGAACTCTTGGGTCTCAATCAGTCAACACACAGCACTCTCTTTATCCTGAGCAAGTTCTGAGCGGAGTAAAAGATTAAACAAGAGAATGAACCTATGTGGGCTGGGGGTATAGCCAGGTGGTATAACACTTCATTCTACTCATCTGCGGGGTGCACACATTTCAGAGTGCTCTCCAGGGTCCTGCACAGGGCTTAGGGAACCAAGGGAAGGTCTGGTGTTCAATTATAGGAATACATAGAGATAAATTCACAGAACAAGATTCCCTCCCCCAACCTGAAGGAAGATGAGGTGGGGTCACACTCCCAGTAGGACAGAGTTGGAAGCTGATCCCCTTGTGAGCTGTTGTGGGGAGAGATGGTGGAGGGAGGTAGCTGAAGGATGAAGGTTAACAGATGCTGGAAAACTGGGGGTGAGGGTGGAGGGAGGCATGTTAAATAAGACCAGAATAGGAAAACATTGTCTGGGAGTGGCTCAGCTCTTATTCCAACTGTGGTGGTTTGAAAGAAAATGGCCCCCAGAGGGAGTGGCACTATTAGGAGATGAGGTCTTTTTTCTCAAGCTTTTTTGCCTAAGGGTAAGACTGCCTCTCAATGTGACAGTCAGTCAACTTCCTGCTGCCTTCTGGTCAAGATGTAGCCAACACCACATCTGACTGCACACCACCATGCTCCCTGACATGATGATAATGAACTGAACCCCTGAAACTATAAGCCAGCCCCCTCAATTAAATGTTTTCATTGTAAGAGTTGCCGTGGTCACAGTGTCTCTTCACAGCAGTAAAAACCCTAACTAAAGAGGCTGGAGGGACGGCTCAGCAGTTAAGAGCACTGACTGCTCTTCCAGAGGACCTGGGTTCAATTCCCAGTACCCACATGGCAGCTAACAACTGTCTGTAACTCCAAAATCTGACACCCTTACACAGACATACATGTAGGTAAAACACCAATGCAAGTAAAGTAAAAACAAATAAGTTATTTAAAAAACCCTAAGACACCAACCCTGCTTCATTTACCACTCCCTCTGTGTTGATCCTAAGAGCATTGCCATACATACCTGCATCTCAGAAAGTGTGTCCTAGGAACCTGGCCTCAGCCATGAGGGAGCCAGAAGATTGGCTGGTTGCTTGAATGGATTTGGATGGGAGGCTCGCTCTCTTCTGGTAGACCTGGGGAGAATGGAGAAGACTCTGGAATCTTTGAAAACTCCACAGGCAAAGGACCAGAGATGGATGAGAGATCTTTCTCTTACTACATAGGGAGAAGAATTTGTAAGGAAATGGTGAAAGCAGGAATCTACAAACATCTGATTAAGTAGTGAATATCTGTATGTGACCTCCAGAAAAGGCAACTATTATCTTCAGCCCACCTATTTTGTTATCTTCTCAGCCCACCTATTCTGTCCACTCATTCAGGACATTTTCTTCTCCTGATGACGTAGCTTGAATTCCCAGTTTGCTAATGTAATGGATTATCTCAGCTTCTCCTTGGTGGACAGAGATGCTGCCTTCTCTGCCTCCAGATGGCTCTGTTCACCTCCTTTCCTTTACTCACTCTTATTAAGTTGTGTTCCTGAGTTCTGTTTTCACTCCTGCTGTTCCAACTATCTGTGGATGTGTCAATCCAGGCATCACATTTACTAAATTGGGATTACTCACAGCTAAGGCCAAAGAGTCCTCACTTGAATGCCCATAAACTTAATTCATTGCCACTTTTCAAGATGTAGGATCTTAAGCTAGTCATTTATGTAAGATGCACATAGACAACCTGGAATTTGAGACATTTATTCTAACAGTTTTGCCTAGCTTTCCATAGTCATTGATGCTCAGATAGAATTGGGCATGGTTTTTAACGCATGACCGAGTCTGCCAGATTTCCCTCTGTACATGTAGCCAAATCTCTGAGTCTTCTGTTTGGGGTTCCTGCTTCTGCTTCCCCACCTACCCACCTACTTACACATGCATGAATACACAAATACACACACACACACACACACACACTCCTGCTTTTTATATTTTTAATCACAAAACCCTAAATGACCTCCACGTGCAAACGTTGGAGGATAAGGGCTGTGTGACAAGAGGATAGGCCATTTGGTGGATGATCTCAGATGATTTTTCTGTTGTAGTTTTTAAGAATGTCACAATTAGACAAGTGTTAATATGTGCTAGGTACTTGGTGTGCATCAGGACCTTTCTTAAAATAGCTGAGTGCTAATAGCAACTCTGTGAGTAGATCTTATTATCTTTATCTTATCACTAGAAACAAAAGCACATGCCCTAAAAAACTTAGCCAAGGTTGGGAAATGAGGAAGAGGGGATCCAGGACTGAACTCTTTCAGCCTCTGTATGAAGTAACTCACCTAACACAAAGGCACACAAGTCAAGAGGTTTTGTAGTTGATTCTCACATTGTGACTCATGATGTCGAACGGGTGTCCTAAGGTCTTCTTGACTCTTCTAGTCTTTACATTTAAAAAAGAAATCACAATTATGTGTTTAGGGGGGGAATACACATATGTCACAGTCATATTACAACTTATGGGAGTCAGTTCCTGCCTACCATGTGGGTTCAAACTTAGTCATCTGCCTGGGCCACATGTGCCTTTACCTATGGGGCCATCTCTCTGGCTTTTTCTAGTCTTCCCATGAACTGGGTAAGTGTCCTCTCAGTTCAGCCACACTCTACAGGCACAAGTCTTGGCAATGGTTTTTAAGAAGTAAACATGAGCTGGTGTTCTTCTGGGTGTGGGACACAGCTCATGTGGGGCGCTTAGCTTGGTAGTAGAGTGTGTGGTCTGTTTTATGTTCTTATTTTACTCTTGCTGTGAAATCCCTGTTCTTGACCAGAGCTTCATAGCTGACGTGGTGGCCCCACTATGGTTTTGTTAGACCATCACTGTCCTGAGCACTGAGATCTGGGGAGGAAGGAAGCTACCTCCAATCTGCCTTTAAATCCCTGCTGTCCCTCGTTTCTGAGGCTGGGCTGCCTCCTCACTGCTCAAGGCAGGGATGAGCACTCCTTTCTGCAATGAAAACAATGATACCATAGCTTCTTTATGTTTGTTTTCTAGTGGCCCAGGGTCCCACAGAATTCCATAGCTTTAGGTTTCCTTCAGCCTGCGCATGGGGGTGGGTTGGGGGTTGGGGGTGGAGCTGGAGAGATGGCCCCTGTGCGCTGTTGTTCTGTCCATGGTGCTGAAATATGAAATATGTCCTGTGCAAGCTCAAGTGCTCTCTCTCTCTCTCTCTCTCTCTCTCTCTCTCTCTCTCTCTCTCTGGTGTGTGTGTGTGGGGGGGCATGTGTGTGCACATGTGTGAGTGCATGCATGTGTGTGTGTGCCTGTCTTCTCTTTCAGGCTTATGTCTGATACTCCCGGAGCTTCCTCTAACTCACACCCAATCCCTGCTTCAGCTACTTTTGTTGATGCATCTGGGCTAGCAGATTTCTTGTCTAAAATCAAATAAACATTTGATTCAAAGCATAACTCTAAAATAGGCCTAGAGTTCATCCCACTTGTGTTTTTCTATAAAAGGAAGACCTCAAATTACGTGTCTCTCAAGGTCATTAAGGCTAACTAAGGCTTGCGTGTATTTGTGTTTTCCTCTCTGCCCTGGTTGCTGGAGAGCTTAACTGCTGATTGGATTCTGAGGTAGATTATTATTTCTAATTTAACTATTTTATGGGAATGAGAGGGATGTGAAAACCCTAAAAAACTGATCTTCTCTTTAAGGGTTTATTACTGATGTATAAGCTGACATTAGAAACTGTGAGCTCCCAGAGAGAGCAAACAAATTAATTAAAACCTTAAAAAATTATAATTATTTATTTATATGTGTGAGCACATGGGAGTGCCACAGGGTACAAGTGGGAGTCAGAGGACAGCTTGTAGGAGTTGGTTCTTTCTTTCCACTATGTGGGTTCTAGGGAATGTACTCAGGCCATCTGACTTGGTGGCAAGCATACTGTAGGCATGAGTAAGTGATTTTAAAATGTAAACAATATTATTCATTAATTTTATAATGAAATAATATCTTTCTTAAGGGATGTTTCAAGGAATAAATTAAATAATAAATATAAAAAAATCACCTTACAAAATGAAAGATGACCAGGATATGATGGGACACACCTTTAATCCCAGCACTCAGGAGGGAGAGGCAGGTATATTTCTGTGAGTTCAAGGCCATCCTGGTCTACATAGTGAGTTCCAGGATAGAAGGGGCTACATAGTGAGGCCCTGTCTCAACCCTCTTCTAAAGTAGATCTTAAAATAAGAGATGATCTTATGTATGTTTGCAAATTTGGATTAGAGAACTTATAATATGCTCTTTAAATAAAGAGGCTATGCCAGGTAATGTCTTGTGCATTCAGTAAGCATTTGTTGACCAACAGACCATTTAGACAATGCACAGGCTGTTAGAGCTTGGCTCAGCTTGTCCTTAAACACAGTGTGAGATTTGACCACCGTTATTTCCAGAGTTACTACCGTTAATTAATTTCTGAAGAATCAACTAGAAATAACTTCAGAAACCATCAAGAGGAGCCTCCTTTTAGACACTTACATTTCCTTTAAAACACCATCCACAGTGGCAGTTATTCTCCTGCGGTGGGGCATCCTCATTCCCACACAGTCCATATAAATTTCACCAGTGAGTCTGAACTTTTTGTGTGCGAGTCTGCAAATGTGAGCGTGGTTTTCCCTTTGTAAGTTTTATTTTCCAAGGTGTCACTGCTATTTCCTGAGGGATGCCCCCTGACTTCTTGAGTGCTTTCCCACAGAATCTTCTGGGTGCCTGAGCCCAGCCCTCTAGGTGAGGTCAGGTTAGCTCAGGAAAGGGGTGAGCACAGGCCTTCTCTTTGACCACCCCAGGCCTGGCCTGGGCCTTTGGCAACCCTTCCCCATGATGACTCACCCTGCACTGGCAGGGCTTTCTACGTCGTTGTGTACTATACCCCTCATGCAGAGTGTACAGACGTTTTGTTTGCATGCATGTGGAGGGTTCTTAATCTGTTAAGTCTGTCTTTGTGCTAGTTCAAGCTCCAAAAACCAAATAGTTTTTGGGTTCTGCTCCAACTGAACTTCTAACTTGTCACTTGTATTAGACTCTAGTCAGTGTAATACATTCCTCTTCCTGCCAAACCTACCCCTCCCTGATCAGCCTCCAGCTCATGCTTCCCCACAGCTCAGCCAAGTTAACTCTTCCATCTCTCCTCATCAACAACAAGGTCATTGGGCTCAGAAGCAATGCCAGGCTCACTGTTGTCTGCAGATGCCCAGCTGTGAAGAAGAGAGGGTCTGTGTGTGAATCCAGACATGGATGGATAGCTTCTCCGACCTCACGACTCATGGCTGTTCGGTTTCCAGAGTCCCCAAGGTCTCCCCCTCTCCCACCATAAATCAAGGCCAGTAGAAATCTCCCCAAAAGTCCCTTCCCAGATGGGTGTTACTGTCTCTTGTGGTCACACTATGGGATCATGGGCCCTCTGCTCTTAGCCTCGCCCTCAGCTGTTGTAAAATTTGTGACATTTCTCCCATTCCTTTTCTTTGCAAGGTCTTCATTTATTCCTCTAATCAATTGCTGCATGTTTTGCTACAGGTCTCTCTCTCTGTCTCTGTTACTGTCTCTGTCTCTGTCTCTCTCTCTGTGGTGCCAGTTTGATTCAATGTTATCTTACAGGGTTGATGGTAGAGGGAGCAAGGCATGTAAAGGAGAGAAGAAACTTTCATCCTCGACAGGCAGAGGTGAGGGAGGATGGGACCCTGGATATCCAGAAGTGTGGAGTCCAGTGGGATGGCCCCAGTTCCTCATCTGGCCTCTTCACTTGGGTGACACCTTCACGGTCCTGCCCAGTTCCAGCTGCTGTGCTGCAGTCCTGCACAGGCCTCCAGCTCCTCATAACTCAGATCTGTGAAGCCTGACCAGATGGACCAATATTTGCACCTTCACAGGACAAGAGGGACCCACAGACTTGGCCTCTTGCCTTATTTTGGTCCACGTCACCTTTCGCTGCTCTGCTTTGACCCAGGCATCAGAAATGCTATCTGAAGATTCATGGACGGTGCCTTTGTCCACCCTTTCAGATGTTCTTTAGGATCCCAGGGATCCAACCAAAACTCACACAGTCCTGCCCAATTTAGATTTGGGGCGAGTGTTGCCAGGATTCACCTCCTTTACTTCTCTGAGGATGACTGAGAAGATGTAAGTTTGACCGAAATGTCTATTCACTGTCTTCTGCCACAGGATCCTGCTCCGTCCATCACCCGAAAGTCACACTAAAGTCTCAAGGGTTTACTATTTGCCCAGGAGCGGCCTACCTTTGGTCAGTTGCTTAATGCTTAGAAGATGCCAACTCCATTGTATCTTTTTTATCATTGTTTTCTCTGCTTTCTTGCTTGGTCTATTATCCTAGTTAACTCTCCATTGCTGTAACAACACCAACCAAACCAGCTTGTGGAGGAAAGGGTTTATTTGACATACATTTCTATGTCACAATCCTTTTATTGAAGGGGAGCCAAGGCAGCAACTGGGAGGCAGGAACTAAAGCAGAGGCTATGAGGGAGTGCTGCTTACTGGCTTGCTTTCCATGGCTTGCTCAGTCTACTGTTTTATACCATCCAGGACTATCTGCCCAAGGTGGCACCACCCACAGTGGGCTGGGATTTCCTACATCACTCATTGATTAAGAAAATGTCCCACAGACGAGCCTGCAGGACAATCTGGTGGAGGTAAGTCCTCAGTTGAAGTTCTGCCTTTCCAGATGACTCCAGCATGTGGTAAATTCACATGACAAATACTTCAACAACATCATGGTGTCTCTGAAGATTACTTTGGTCTTTAAAATTTTCATATAGGATGCATTACTTTGTGTTTGGCTTCTTTGGTGCATCATAATCTTTCTGAGAGCCATTGGTATTGTGAATATATTTTTCTTGTAGCACTGGAGATCAAACCTAGAGCCTTGCTCATGCTTGGTAGGCATTTCCTACCCAGTTATATACTCAGTGTCACAAAGAAAACATTTTGCATTGGGAACATTTTATTGTGTGTCTCTTTTGCCCAGCCTGTGATTTGCACCTCCTCCCCTCCCCTCCCCTCCCCTCTCCTCTCCTTTTTCTCTCCACCGTCTTCTCTCCCTCCCTCTGTCTTTTTAATACAGTCTCACTGGGTAGTATAGGCAGGCCTGGAACTCTCCATCCTTTGCCTTAGCTCCTGATGCTGGGACTCCAGGCATGCACCACCACACCTGGCTCCCATTGTCTTAATTTGTGTTTGGAAGCTCCTTTCTTGCATTCAGCCACCCCAGTACTTCCCCACCATTAGCATTTACACCTGAATCTACATCCTGTTTAAGAGACAGGTCAAGTGATGACTATTATTCTCCCAGTACTTTATAAAACATGGGACTTTCCTTGAATAAAGCTGCTTCCGTTATGAGAATTAAAACAAACTTGAGCTTTAAGAAAACACAGGTATTATCTCACAACAAAACTAAAAGAGATACACACAGGTGCCTGGGCCATACTCCTCAAGATGCTCATTCCAGAAATCAGAAATGGGGCTTAAGGGTCTAAAGCAGTGTTTCTCAACCTGCAGGTCATGACCCCCTTGGCAACCTTCTATCTCCAAAAATATTTGCATGAAAATTCATAACAGTAGCAAAATTACAGTTATGAAGTAGTAATGGGGGTAATTTTATGGTTGGGGGTCACAACAACGTGAGGAAGTGTATTAAGGTGTCACCGCATTTGGAACGTTGAGAGCCACTGAGACGCTTTTAGAGCTGTCCATGGTCCTGATATGTAGATCCACCCGAGGCCACTTCCCACTCAGACGTCCCATTCCACAGCATGGCACAGAGAGACCATCACAGCCACCTTGGACTTACTCCTTCAGTCCTTTCTCTGCCATCTCTCCTCCTCCTCCTCCTCCATGTCCCTTACTCTGAAAACGTGGAACCTCTCACCAGTACTCAAACTACAACACTTCATATTTTGTCCCTGATGGATCCATTCTTGCTCATTCCTCAGTTCCCCAGTTAAGATCTCCTCCTTCCACAGGTTTTCTTCCTTACATGCCCACAGTGCTCTAGTTTGCTGTCAATAACTCTGATTATTCAGTGTGTTCAGGTATTTACATGGCTGATTCTCGTTTAACAACGTGGTGAGTGCCTCTGGACCATGGACTGTGTTCCTTCATTGCTGCATCTATTAGTAAACCTGGTACCCAAACAAACAGCAGCTTCACAAGTGATTGTTTGGGGAATGAGTGAATGTTTGGAGGGAAGACCAAATGGGCCTTGGCCAATTCCCTATCATCATCATCAGGACCACTACCAACTCTGTGTGTGTGTGTGTATGTGTGTGTGTATGTGTGAGTGTGTATGTGTGAGTATGTGTGTGTGTATGTGTGAGTGTGTATTTGTGAGTATGTGTGAGTGTGTATGTGTGAGTGTGTGTGTGTGAGTGTGTATGTGTGAGTATGTGTGAGTGTGTATGTGTGAGTGTGTATGTGTGAGAGTGTGTGTGTGCGTGTGTGAGTGTGTATGTGTGAATGTGTGTGTGAGTATATGTGTGTGTATGTGTGTGTATGTGTGAGTGTGTGTGTGTATGTATGTGTGAGTGTGTATGTGTGAGTATGTGTGTGTGTATGTGTGAGTATGTGTGAGTGTGTATGTGTGAGAGTGTGTGTGTGCGTGTGTGAGTGTGTATGTGTGAATGTGTGTGTGCGCGTGTGTGTATGTGTGAGTGTGTGTGTGAGTATATGTGTGTGTATGTGTGTGTATGTGTGTGTGTGTGTGTGTGTGTGTGTGTGTGTGTGTGTATACATGATGATACATGTGGAGGCCAAAGGACAACTTTGTGGAGTTGGTTATCTCTTTCCACTTTCATGTGGGTTCTGGGGATTGAACTCATACTGTAAGACTTTGGTAGTGAGGCTTCCTTCCCTCCTCTGGCACTGAGCCATTTCACCAATTCCCTCTTGAAGGAAATAAATGCCTAGGGAGGAAACATGGCCTCTGCACGTCTGTCTGGACTCTGAACGAGGTACTGGAGGATTCCCTGTGCCTGGCTCTTCATCTCTACTTCAGGGTTCATTCCTCTAGGTAGAGGGCTGAGGCAGTTGGCGCTGGGATGGACTCTACCTTCCGACTGCATCTGTCTGCAAACTTAACTCACTCTTCATGCTTTTGTCAGCCTCACGTAGGGTGTCTGTGAGTCACAGAGGGTGTGTGCTTCATAGATGGCCCACGGCCCATCTGTTTGTCAGACTAGATAAGTGAAGGGGCTTTAAAAGTTGAGGACGCCCCACGAATGTCAGGGTCTAAGTGCTGGCATATAAACTCATAAAGTGGTAAGATAATAAACTGTTTTGGGAAACTAAAATGTTTCTATAGGATTGGCTGGGTTCTGGGGTGGGGCGTATGTGCCAAAAATGGTGCCTGGCATCCAGGGCCTTCTGTACTAGCAGAGGACTTATGCGATGTTTCTTTTGACTTACGGCAACAGTAGGGGAACGGGTGTCCCAAGAGCTGGAACAGGTCAGTTCAGGGGTCAGGCTGGTCAGACAAAGCATCATGGTGAAGCTGGCCTTTTGCTGTTTCCTACATGATAGAAAGGAAAAGGAGGATAATTTCAAGTCAGAGGACCCTTCATGGTTCACAGACTTCAAAGACAGCCAGCCAGAGAAAGCCATGGCAGTGCCCAACATGGACAGGGTTGGGGAATGTTGAGTGGATGGAGGGGGAACTATAGTCATTCTAAGATCTGAACTACATGGTGTTGCCACAGCTTGTGGCTCTGCCACAGAACCCCTTCTGCCCACGAGCCTGTAATGGCAGACACTCAGTTCTGGTCAGAAAGAGCCAGGTAATGCACACCATCTCCCAAGAAAAGAAGAAAATAAATGCAAAGTGCCCTCCTGAGGACTGTGCAGGATGGGTGTGTAGTCCAGTTATCTATGTCTACTCAGTCCAAGCCAGTGTTCTGAGTCAGACTTCATTCTGTAGGCAGACCTTGGTCAGAAACCCAAGGAGCTTCTTGGCTGTGTCCCGAGTGTCTTGTTCACTAACAGGAACACACCTAAATTGGAAGGCTGTCTTGTTGGCTGTGGGTCCTTAACTACTTCCTGAGCTTTAGTTTCCCTCTTCTGAAAATGGAGCTACAAGCCCTTCCCTCTAGGAACTTCTGGGGGTTTTATAGGAAGGGGCCTCTAAGTGTATTAGTTCTCTAGAGTAATAGGACTTATAGAATGAATCTCTCTATATAGAAATGGGGTTATTAGAGTGGCTTACAGGCTGTGGTCCAACTATTACAACAAAGGCTGCCTATGAATGGAAGGTCCAAGAATTCAGTAGTTGTTCAGTCCAAGAGGCTATTTGGTCTTCTTTAAAGGCAGGAATCTTGAAGAAGTAGGCTCTAATGTCAGTGAAGAAATCCTTGCTGGCAAGAGGGAGAACAAGCCAATAGAGAGCAAGCTTCCTTCTTCCATGTCCTTTACAAAGGCTGCCAGAAGAAAGTGCAGCGTGGATTAAAAGTGGATCTTCTTACTTCAGAGATCCGGATTAGAAGTGGGTTTTCTCACTTCACATGATTTATTTAAGACAAAAAACATCCCTCTCAGGTGTGCCCAACCACTTGGGTTTTAGTTAATTCCAGATGTAGTCAAGTTGACACCCAAGAAGAGCCATCACAATAAGGTGCCAACTGCAGAATGACATTCCAGGACTTGGTGCTGTTGTTCAGACCCCTCTGCCGTCCAGTTTACAAGGTGCTTTAGTGTACCCAGATCCCCATCACTTTATCCCTCGGAGAGCAGAAGTTTATCAGTTCAGTTGTTCGCAGCGGGCAGAAGGGGATCTGACCTGCCCTGTCCAGTGTTGTCCATACACTGCTCCACTGGCTTCCTGGATCTTGGTCTGGACACTTAAAAGAAGCTACCACTGCCCACAGGGCCCTCCATTTCACCTCTCTTTCTGGGCACAGGAAGACAGTGTAGGCCTCTCTTCATGTTTTCTCTTTGAAGGCATGAGCCACACAAGGGAGCAGGGAGGACACTGCTTAGATTTTCAAGGGAAGATCATTCCTACGTGTGCAGAAAACAGCTTGTGACAACATTTTTAACTACACGTGAGAAAAAGTTCAGGTTAGCAGTCCTTGATTTTAAAGTAATTCCAAATAATGTTTTACATAGTCTATGAACCACAGATAATTTTAATCAAGTGAGTTGTAGCCAAATATTTCCAAATGCAGTAACAAAAACTTGAATGTTTTATGATAGAATCGAACTTGTGCTGAGGGTCATGTGAACAGGTGTGGTATGATGTGGGAGGAGCCAGATGACCCCCAAAAGTGTAAGATCTGACCAAGAACCTTAAGTGGCCTGGTGACAAGCTACCACTCACCCATACCCCAGATATTAGCATTGAATCAAGGCAGAGGCATCAGTAGAGTCATGTGATTGAGACATGTTCCCGAAATGCAATCTTGAGCAGTCTGTCACTGTGTGACCACCACAGAATCTATTTATATAAGCACATGTCCTTTAGCCTGCTACATGTAGAGACTCCTCATAGGGTCACCATGAGCAAAACAATGGGAGATTTGATCCAACACAAGGAGTAGTACAGGGAGAGATGTGTGCGGCTGCTGGCTGTGTCCCAGCACACAGAACAAACTTTGGAGACAGAGTCTCATGTATTCCTGGCTGGCTTCAAACTCATGTAGCTGTTGATGACTGACTGACCTTGACCTCCTGATACTTCTGCCTCCCAAGCGCTAAGATTATAGATGTGTGCTACCTACCACACCTAGCTCAGGGCAGGAGCTTCATGTACACAGTATCATCCCAGGAGTCGCACATTGCTTCAACACTGATGTGGCTACGCTATCTCTAGGTGGTAGGGATCTTTCTTTTAGCTCCTTTGTAACCTTCTGGGACCACCATGGAATATGTGGTTCATGACTGGCTGAAACATTGTTATGTGGCACATGACTAGTTTTGGACAGAACACAGATTCAGTGCAGAACTGGAAAAGCTCACTGTAAACGATGGACACACAGGCAGGACAACAGAAGACTGACATGTCAAGGAGCACACTTGTGAGAACCTTCCCTGTAAAGTCTTGTCCTCACCAGCATAAAGGCTGACAGAGGAAGTTAGATAAGCAGCAATAGAGGCCACACCTTGGTAGCTCACAGAAACTCTCCCCAAGTAAACATACAACTATGAGATAGCCCAGTGCTTACCAGGCTAAAACCACATGTGTCTCTGCCTCCAACAGAGGGTGTTCTAAGTCTGGAGGGAAAAGCTTTCCTGGGAGAGTGTGGGGACTTGTCCCACTGCAGCCTGCACACAGTGGCACCGCGGCCCACCTGTGCGAGGGTTCCTTTTCTCCACACTCTCGAAAACACTCATTATCTTATCTCCAATGGTTGCCATCCTAACAGGGGTGAGGCTTATCTCACTGTGAAGGTCATTTACATTTCTCTCATCATTGGTGGTGTTGGCTATTTGCCCACTGGTGGTGGGAATATGAGGTAGCCCAGACTAGCCTTATGGAAAACAGGATGGAGGTTCAGAAAAAAAAAAAAAAAGAATACAACTACCATATGGTTCAGCAGTTCACTTCTGGGTATATTTAAGGAGATAAAATCAGCTCTTGAACTTATTTTGAAGATGTGGGATGTGCCTCAGTGTCCATAGACAAATGAATGGATAAAGAAGATGCTGGGCCAGAGAGATGGCTTAGTGGTGAAGAGTTCTTGTTGCTCTTCCAGAGCCAACTTCTGTTCCTGGCACCTGTGTTGGATGACCTGTAAGTCATTGGACAACCTAAAGAAAATTTGAGCTGGGTGCCGGAAGACATACCTGTGATCCCAGCTCTTGGGAGAAGAAGGAGGCAGGATTAGAAGATTAAAGTTATCTTCAGCCATATAGAAGGTTTGAAACCCACCTGGACGACATGGCATCTTGTCTCAAAAAGCTAAGAAACAACAAAACCAAACAAGAACAAACCAGAAAATGTGGCATATATACAATACAATGGAATGCTAATGAGCTGCCCAGGAGAAAGAAGCCGCATCAGCCATGAGAACATGGTTAGCCCCCTCGGGAGGGTACTATGCTAAGTGGCAGACATGCATTATATGATCTCATGTACACGTAAAATGGAAAAATCATATTCATAGAAACAATGAGAGGGTGGTATAAGGGCAGCTGTGAGTGGGAGACATGGGGAGCTGGTGGTATAACGGCAGAACCTTTACCCTATGAAGGAAACAAGTACTCTAAAGAAGAGGAAGAAGAGGGTTGGGGATTTAGCTCAGTGGTAGAGCACTTGCCTAGCAAGCACAAGGCCCTGGGTTCGATCCTCAGCTTAAAAAAAAAAAAAAAAAAAGGAAGAAGAAAGCAAGGCCACCCCTGGCCACATCCCATCTTAGGTGATGAATGCAGCTCAGGTCTGGGATCTTTAGTGTAATGACAGGGTGTTTTGTCTTGTTCAGAATATTGTCTCTGTCCCCCTACTGAGAGGCAAGGTCTCATCATGTAGCCCAGGCTGGCCTGGAACTTGTAATCCTCCTGTGTTGCTCTTTACTGCTAGGATTAGAATTGTGCACAAGCAGCCCTCACTCATTTCAGGAACTAGGGAATTGGAGCAAAGCATTTTGACGTCTTCTACTTGGTTTATGGTATGCTGCAGCTGATGTTTTTTTGGAAATGATGATGCTGTAATTTGTTATAAGAAGTTGGATAGAAAACTCAGTGTAGTTGATAGAGGGTTGCTTTGTAGAGTAACTGTTAAAGTGAAGATCTTTTGCCTGGCTATGTGCTAAGAGCATCTCATGAATTAACTGCTCCCACTTTCCCAGTCCCATGAGGTAGGCAATGCCTACGCTTTACAAATGAGGAAACTGAAGTGTGGAGAGATTAGTGAATGTGTAGAGGTTCTGATAATTCATATGAGGGGCAGTCAAGACTCAGATTCCAGCAGCTGAGCTCTAAAACCTTACCCCGTGAAGCAGAAGGAACAGTGGCAGGGTCTTGGGCTTTAGAATCGGTCTGCCCAGGTGAGATCTAGGGGCAGGGCTACAAGCTTTGTAGCTGGCTGCTTGATCACCCCCTAGCCCACACCTGAAAGTCTTCAGTAAAACGTGGTTGCGTGGCTTGGGATGTGGCTCAGTTAAACCTTCTTAGGATTTCTGAAGCCCTCCAGCACTTCATATGCCAGGAACAGCGGTGCAAGCCTATAATCACAGCACTAGGGAGGTGGAGGCAGGGGCATCAGAAATTCAAGGTCATCCTTAGTTACACAGAGAGTTTGAGGCAAGGAGGAGGCTGGAGATGGCTTAATGATTAAAACCTCTGTGCAAGCCTGAGGACCTGTGTTCAAATCCCCAGCATCCAGATATAAATCAGAGATTGGTGGGGTGGGTCTGTAACCCTGGTAATGGACATGTGGAGACTGTAGCTCCAGTGCTCGAGGGACCGAGATGGGCAGATCCAAGGAAAATCTGGCTGGATCCAGCATAAGTGGCAAGCTCCAGGTTCAGTGAGAGACTCTGTCTCAAAATATAAGATGAATCATGGTAGAGGAAGACATCTGACACCCACCGCTGGCCTCTACAGGTGCATAAACCTTTTGCCACAAAGATACCGCTATGGGGCTCAAATGTTATCTGTGTAGCTTCTTGTATTGTAAGAGCCCAATAAAGGCTCCTAACTGTTGATGACCATTGTTCCAGGAACCTGCTTGTTCTTAAATGGAGGAAAGAATAACAGACAATTCCTTATGTTTGTGTACTGCTGTAGTCTCTTTAACATGGGCAAGGGACATATGAGCCTGGAACTTACTAAATATTCCATATCCCCTGCCCCAGGGATTTGGGATTCTGGTCCCCACTCAATTACCAACTATCCCTATAACTGAATCTGTCCCGACTGCCTCTTGATCTAATATATGAAAGTGTCCTCTGCCCAAACAACAGTGATTCATATCTAGGACCTTACTGTTTCTTTTGGAATTCAGCTTTGGTCCAGCCTACAACCTTATTTTTCTTTAGGCCCACACATGCCCAGCTGTTCCCTTTGCTTTAGGGACAAGAGACAGTGCCAGCTTTGATGAGGGCATTTAAAAAGTCAGACCTCCAATACTTTGGATGGAAGAGCCTCATTATGTCTGGAACCAACGTTGTCTCTGGACCTTCCCCATGGTACTCTACAGGGATGTGCTGAGGCCTCATGGGGGCTTTGAGGGGCAAGAACATATGATAGGTTTGACAAGGTAGAAGGACATTGCTTTATCCTTCATTCCCAGGCTGATCCTGGGATTCTAGTCAAAGAGGGCATCAAAGGTGAGGCCCTGGATGCTTTGTGGCATTAGGTGATGGCCCAACAGCCACCCTAACCCAGAAATCAGAATTCCCCAATGATGTGCCTGTGTGCTAGACACCACCTTCCTCCTCCTGGTCACATGGCCTGCCATACTGGCAGGATAGCCCCCAGTCTACCCGTCTCCCAGGCTGCAGGAACAGAGGATGCCTGGGACTTCCTTGTTGGCCTCTCTTTTTGAGTTGAGAGGGAGAAGCTGCAACGTCAGCTGCACCACCAACTTCCCTGTAACTTGGACCATGTCCCTCTCCCTGTACCCACTTCCTCCTGTGAAATGACACCAACGGGCTGGTGACTTATATTGCAAGTTCAGTTCTAACACTTGAACCGGGGGAAGTGGCTCCTGCTGGGTAGGAAACCAAGGCTGGAGCTTCTGCTCTGTCCAGCAGCCGCTTTCTCCCCATGGATTCCACCCCATGGTATCTCCTCTGCAGATTCCAAAGTTCCAATCACAAGGCTAGCACAAGCCCCATGAGTACCTGCACCGTAGCCAAGGTTAGCCAGCACAAGCTGCATATGGACCTGCACAATAGCCCCAGTGCTTGGCCCTCTGGGTGGGGGCGGGTGAGTGAGATTCTCCCTCAGGCCTTTCTCTGCCACGCCCCTGCCATATCCACCTCCAGCCCCTGGGAGATGCTGGATGAGATGGGGAGCATATCTATGGGGATGTTTCTGTGGGTCACACCAGCAGCTCCTCTCGAACCCTGCCCCCAGCTGCTGCTGAGATTGTGATTCTGGTGGCTGATAGTTGCTTGGGCCTCACCCTCTTGGCAGCCTTGGGTTTCAGTATTTGGGAGTCAGGTGGGGACAAGCTGACTTGCCACTTGATTTTTTAAGGAGAGCACTTGCTGATAGCAGGCAGAGAGTGATGGGGAGCGGGGTCAGTCATCAGTAGCCAGGCCAGCACAGGGCCAGGACATGGCGAGGCTGGCTCAATGTGGGGTCCAGGCTCTTCCTTCTTCAAAATATCTCTGTGCCAGCCTTTGCTTTCACTGAGAGTGGCAGGACTCTACCACTGGCCTCTGCCGGCAATCTGATGGGCACCTTTCAGGGAGGGGCTCCTGGGCCATGTTCGGTCCAGGAACATTAAGGAACTTCCTATTTATTTAGTTGGGCGTGAAGATGGAAGTGAAGAGAGACGGACAATACAGAAAAGCTGTGCAGAGGGTGAGAGAGCTCCCACAGTCTTCAGTCTTAGGGGAAGCAGCTTTCTGAAGGAGTTAGGGGAAGGAGTCCCACTCTGTACGACCAGCTGATAGCTCCTCTTTCTTTTGAGTGCGGCTCCTCCTGCGCTGCTGATGTTACTCTGTTCCAGAGGTCTGAAATCTAGACTTGAGGAGGCAAGTGTCAAACCAAGGGGTTGGGAAGGGCCCAAGTTACGCTTCAAAGCCAAGTTTAAAGATGTTCGTCTCAAGGATCCTCTCATCAATCACTGTTGCCACGTCCATTGTTCCACTGTGACACTCCCCTCTTCTTTACCGACCTCTTCCTCTCTAGAGTTTCACTTTTAACTCTTTCTCTGGCCTTATTACTCTCTCCTTATCTTCGAGCAAGGGGTTGGGGGACTTGGCTTCACTGTCCCATCTAAAGTCCCTAGGGGTTAAGGTTGGGAATAAGGGCTGTGTGTAGGTAAAAAGGACCAGGGAGGCCATCTGCTGTGACTTGTAGAGCACTGTCCCAGCTTAAGTTGGAAATCATAGATGACTTGGGATGGTTGTTGCTCACCAGGATGGGACCGTGGGAGGGAGAGAGCAGCTACCGCACGTTCTTCAGGGTATTGTAGTGTACTCTGCTGGGCTTCAGTTCGTGGAGTCTGGAAAGATGGTAGCATCCAAGGCTGTGCAGCAAGGGGCTTGTCTGAGATGATAACGGCCAGGTGGAAGCCAGGCCTAGAGCTGAGATCTGAGCTTCTGTCTCCACATCTCAGGCTCACTCTTTTCCCTCCGCAGTGATCCCTGGAGATGACCCATTAAACAGTTCCCACGCTCAGAACACGGTGCAGAGTGATAAGGCATGGACTCTGGCAACAGCCCTTAGGACACTCCCAGCTGCAGGATGCTTCTCTCCAAAGCTGCTCCCAGCCCCCATCTCTTGCTTTTTCAGGCCACTCAATCTTTCCTAATTTGGTTGGGATTTCTGCCCCAAATTTGGGGCACTTGGGAGTCAGTACCAACTATTGCAAAAAAAAAAAAAAGATTTTATTGTATGAACACATAGAAAAAGGGCATTTAAAATCCTAGGAGAAAGTGCCCCACAATCTGCAAGAGAGTGATTCACATTCCTTGTGACTTTTGAGCATCCCAGGCCCTCTGTGATATTCATTTTCTAGTCTTGTTACCCTTCCTTCAGGTTTTAGATAATTGTGCCCATGTGGAGAAATCATTACCCACTCTTTTTTTTTTTTCTTTCTGAAGCTGGACATTTATTTTTTCTCTTCATTTTAAAAACATTTATTAGTGCATTTTGGATGCAATCCACCAGCTATTTGTGTCCAGAAGCAAAACACACTTTGTTGGATGACAGGAATACACGCCCATGAACTTCACGCTAGGCCTCCTATTGGGGACAGTCCTTCTCAGAGAATGCACATGTGCCCTGATTCTTTAGCTGCTATTCTCTAATAAGTACAGAATTTGAGAGTAATCATTTAGGGATTTACTATTATTATTATTGCTATTTTTTTTTTACTAAGTGGGAAATTTTATGCTGACCAAATTAAAAATCCAAATTAAGGTTTATATATATATAAATCTGTGGTCCTTACATATTCCTTAAAGGATAACTACTCTTTTTTTAAAAACAAAAATATTATCAGTGTCAGTTTAGAAATGCTAGAACAGGAGAATACAGTTTGGGATAGTTTACCTTTGAGTCTAGGAGACATTAATACAGGAAGATGCTCACAAAACATTTTGTTGTCATATAAAAAAGATGCAAAACAAAACCAGTTTTGTGCACAGGGACAGCCCTGTTACAGCGAGTGTCTCATCCCAGCTGTGGTCCCAAAGTCACTAGACACTCCATAGTTTTACCCCCAATCTCTCAGGCACACCCCAAAGCAAACAACTCAACCGTGTTTCTTAGGAAAAGATCAGTCTGAGATTTGAGGAGAAACTCTACTGGAGTTCCCAACACCGAGATCCTGAGAGATTGCTCCCCTTCCATCTCTCGGTAGTACGAGATGAATGATAAATGATCAAGTTGGGGGAGTTTGTTGGCAATGTAATTTCAGCAACACATAGGTGTGAGGTTTTTAAGCAGATGTTACTTGCAAATATTTCCCTCCCAGGCATCCGGCCCAGCAGGTGTGTGTGTATATATAGGTACTGAGCCAGATCCTTTCCAAGGGAGTCACAGCTTCTTCTCTCCTGCTCTCTGCCTCCTTCCAGCTGGGCCCTTGCGTCCTCTGGTTGCCCCAGCAACCATGAGCCACCGGTTTAGTTCTCAGTCTGCATTTAGCTCCAGGAGCAGGAGGGCCTATAGCAGCAGGTCCTCCTCAGGCTTTGGCGGTGGGAGACAGGCTGTGGGGTCTGTGTGTCTGTCACGGGGGAGGTGTGGTGGCGGTGGTTATGGAGGGGGGTTTAGCTCCAGGAGTCTCTACAATCTGGGTGGTAGTAAAAGCATCTTTGGAAGCCTAGTGGGGAGAAGCGCCAGTGGTTTCTGCCCAGGTGGAGGAGCAGGAGGGTTTGGAGGAGGAAGAAGCTTTGGGGGTGGTGCCTTTGGAGGTGGTGGCTACGGTGGTGGCAGATATGGAGGCGGCTTTGGGGCCGGATTTGGAGGTAGCAATTTTGGGCTTGGGGGCTTCGGTCCTGCTTATCCTCCCGGGGGTATCCATGAGGTAACTATTAACCAGAGCCTCCTGGAGCCCCTACACCTGGAGGTGGACCCTGAAATTCAGAGGGTCAAGACCCAGGAGCGGGAGCAGATCAAGACTCTCAACAACAAGTTTGCCTCCTTCATCGACAAGGTAAGTACTCCAGGGGCAGATAGAGTCCTTGGTCATCATTCACATGACCAGGAGGGCCCCACACTGTGCCATAGTACTGCAGCTACTGTGCTGTTTCAGCTTGATGATGACAGTCACCTCCTCTTCTGTGTGTTCTGGGACCCAAAGGAAGCATTTGATCTGGGCTTTCACATAGACAGTATTTAATGTAGGCTTCTCAGGGATAAATTTTAAAAAATATTTCCCTTTTAGTAGGAAAGCAGATAAGGGGTGTGACAATACCCAACAGATACACATGACAATAATCTCACTCCCAGGCATCATTACCCATGTTCCATTCATCTATGTCCTAGTCACCCATTCACCCATTTAATCACCCACACCCAACATCCATCATTCTACCCACTATCCATACACACATATGTATTTATCTACTAACTCAACTAACTCATCCATCCATCCATCCATCCATCCATCCATCCATCCATCCATGCATCCATCCATCCACTTATCCATCTATCCACACACATTCATTCACTCATCCATCTGCTTACCCACATTCATCATCCATTTATCTACTCATCCACACACATCTATGCATCCACTTATCCTCTCAGGCTCACACATCCATCTATTATCCATCCATCTATTCACATCCATCCATCTCCATCCACCCATCTATCTACCCATCCATTCACTCACCTCTATATATCTATCTACTTATCTATACCCATGCATCTATGCATCCATCCAATATATCCACCCATCCACTCATCCTCATCCATCCATCCACCCACCCATCCATCCATCCATCCATCCATCCATCCATCCATCCATCCATCTATATTCATCTATATATCCACCCACCCATCCATCTATCATGGATAATAAATATTATCTACTCATCTTTATACCCACACTCATACATACCCAATTTATACCTGCACCCATTCCCTGCTATACACTCAAATCCATATCAACCCATCCATTTGCCTACCTATCAGTCTACCTGCCCATTTGCCCCACTCCCATTCAATTACAATATTTTATTAGGTCTACTGCATGCCACCATACACAGAAGCTACAGGGAGCCACAAAACTGAATGGCAGATAATTGTGACAGTTTACAGATGTGGTACTATGGGGGTACTCTTTGGGTCATGGTAGACTGAAGGTCCCATGAGCTGTGTCTGCTGGATCCTGGGAGTGTTTCCCTGAGAGACCCCGGGGCTTATCTGGGTCTTGAAGGCAGAAGAAAAGCCAAACAGCTCTCAGGGAGAGAGAATGTCCATGCAGCAAGGAGTCATGAAAAGCGTGACTCCTTCAGGGAATGTCAAATGTCAAAATTTCTGGGAAAGTGACAGAAGGGAGTGTGGTGGTGCCACGGTAGAGGGACAGGCAGCAGCCCCAGCTGGGAAGCTGTTGTGGGCTTCAAGTGGGTGTCCTGGTGGCAGGTCTCTGCAGAAACGAAGGTCAGTAATGTGTAATGAGGCATTCTGTCTGAGTCGTCCTTTTGACTTCACCTGGGGCCAGCAAAGGGCCCCACGGAGTCCTCTACCCTAACTCACTGGTTAGGCTTGCCTCATGTTCAGCTCTCTGAGGAGAGATTGGTTGACAGTAAAAACCTCCCTTTGGCACTTGCAGAGAGGCACAATGGCACTGCTTGATAACAGCGAGTGTTGGAGATGGAGCGGTGTGTGAGCAGGAGTTGGACAGAGAGGGCAGGTCATGGGCAGCCCCAGGGAGTTCAAGAGAACCAGGTGCCTGTGGCTACTTCTGATCACTCTGGAACAGAAACCCACAGGTTTGCCTGGAGCAAGGACTTAATAGTGAAGGAGATGCCACCAGGAAGTCAAGGTTGTCCAAGGGAGGAGCGGGGAAATCTGACATCCACAAAGCACCACAGACTTCTGGAAATTAATCCGGGATTTTCACTGGATCAAGGCTCTTGCCATCAACAGAGGCCCATTTAGTTTTACAGCAGGGTAGCAAGGTACAGGAGATAGTGGCTTCCTGTACTCCCTTTGGAGCAGGACGTGATGACTATCAGCCAGCTGGCCTCCAATCTGGAAGAAAGCAAGCTTTTGTTACTGTAGTTTCTTGGCCTGGTTTCTGCTTTCCCATTAGTACAGCTTGACCTGTTCTCAACAGCACAGCAGAGCTGTCCCTTGAAAGAACAGCACCCTCTCCATCATAAATCCTCCCCTGGCACCTTGTCTCATTTGGAATAAAAGCCACAACCTGAGAAGGCCCATACCCACTATGTCACTGTCACCAAACACAAGGCTGTAATGGAGTGTAGAACTGATTTTTCCACTCCTTGGGAGTGTCACCACAGAACAAAAATAGATAGTGGCAGGAATTCCTCATGCAGGTGTTACAAGCTGTGCTGACAGGTCTTCTCTGAGAACTGATTGCTCAATCCCTTGCTATGATACAGCTAGCCAAGATAAGCCTGAGAGATGATGCTCCCTGCACACATTCTTCTGATTAGAGTCATAATTCAAAGGGACTTGTCAAGGGCTGGTCTCTCAGATAGGTGGAGTCTCAGGGGCCTGGGGACTCTGAGTGGCTTATAGTCAGTCCTTCATCATAAGATAGTGTCTGCAAAGTGCGGTTTTGATTCCCCATCCCTTTCACAGCTCCAGGAGGAGGGAGCTGGACTTTGGAGATCTCTCTCTCTCTCTCTCTCTCTCTCTCTCTCTCTCTCACAATGTGTATATATGAACAATAGTATTCATAAATATATTTTTGTAGGAATATGTGTGTATAAGTGAGTGTGTGCATGTGGGTGTGAGTATATGTGAATATGCCTGTGTGTGTGTGTGTGAATGTGAATACTTGTGCATGTAAATATTTATATATAAGCATACGGTGAACATTTATATATATGTATGAATATGTGAGAATGTGTGTGTGTGTGTGTGTGTGTGTGTGTGTGTGCACATGCTTAGTCCCCAAGGGAAGCACACAGTTGGCACAGCCATCTCTATCACTTCACGGGAGAGGAAGCTCCACCCACAGGCAACTGGCAGGGGAACAGTGAAAGCTGGGTTTAGTGATGTGAAGGACAATCCATGTTCTTGATCTATGCAGCCAGCACCCCCTCCTCTGTGTCCAGTCTTTGTTCCTCCAAAATGATGAAAAAATAGGGCCATGCCCACCCTCTGTTTCCTGGACTAACAGGGAAATAGTCTCGGCATTTCCCCAAACAGCTGTCAGCCCAAAGTTCTTACTTGGGGCATTTAAATGCATTGCAGGATTTAAAAGAGGGGAACACTCATTTGGAAAATTCTGATTAGGCTATAATGGCATTTAAATGAGGTTGCTGTCTTGAAAACCACAGTTGCAGGCAGCACACATGGTAGTGGATGCCGGCGGCACCCACCGAAGCTTGCCCAGGATGTTCCAAGACTTGCTGTTCCTTCTGCCTTCTCGTCCTCAGCCATGTGCTCCCACATTCTAATCGTAAAGACAAAGGAAATGGCAATTGCTCATTTTGGCATGGATGAATTGAGTGTGGGGTGAGAGCTCTGTTATGTAAGGGGGTGTAACTGGATGAAACTGGCTGGAGGTGACCTGAGAAACCACATTACCTCTCCTGAAGGCCCATCTTGAATTTCTGAGTGTGCTGTAAGGCCTCTGATCGCTCTTCCCATGGAGAAAGCTGTTCTGACTCATGGCCTGGGGTATACTGGGGACCTTGTTCTTTAGGTGCGCTTCCTGGAGCAGCAGAACCAGGTGCTACAGACCAAATGGGAGCTGCTGCAGCAGGTGAACACCTCGACTCGAACCAGCAGCCTGGAGCCGCTCTTCGAGAGTTACATAAGTCAACTGCAGAGGCAGGTGGATTTTCTGAACTCTGAGCGGTCGCGCCAAAACTTGGAGATCAGGAGCATGCAGGATGTCTTGGAGGACTACAAGAGCAAGTAAGGATCCAGGCGGGGAAGGGGTCAAGGAGAAGCATGGCAGGGTCCTGCTGCTGCAATGGGACCAGGGGCAGTCATGTGGGCTCTGCATTGTGTAACTGCAGGGGGGTGACATTTTACATTTGGCAGTCCTGGAGGACAGCAGTGACAGGCAGCTGTCAATTACATTGAGCAGGAAAGGGTAAGCCCAGCCTACAAGCTGATCTCTCTGTCTAGAGTGTCCCCTCCTTGCTGAGTACTGTGAGAAGCAGATCTGTGGTTCTTAAACTTAAGCATGTACCACGTTGTACCAGACTCTGCGTCCCACCCCAGTGGTTCTGATCCAGGGAGTCGGGATGCAGCCAGAGCATATGTATGTTGAACATATTTCCAAGTGGTGATAATTCTAGTGGATTGGGGACCACACGGAGAAGCACTGGTTGAAATGATACTTAACAGTTTTTAGTATTGGTGCTTACTAAGAACCAGCAATTATTGGCAATAATGGTAGGGATGGCGGGAGTTGAGTTTCAGGCCAGCTGTTCATGAACAACTGTAAGTGCCTAAGGGGCATCTCCTATAGTCTCCCACCTCAAGGGATACAGATGCTTCTCTTAACATCACCTTGAAATACTTACTGTGTTGGGTCACAGGAGGGTCACATGTGTGAGTCTCTAGGGAAAAATAAAACTCACATTGGAGGTCATAGCTGGGGACAGAACTATAGATGAAATATTTTTCTCTTAAAAGACTTAGTCAAATGGTTATTAACTTTATGGACTTCATGGAAAAGTTTGAGGTAAACATTTATAAAATTGTCACATCAGAACAAATAGGGACATCTGGGGACAGTCTGTGTATCTCTGAGTTCTTCATGTTGGGTCCTTGTCCTTACTGTTGGTTAGGAGGATTGGGAACTCCCCCCAGGCCATTCATCATGAGGCCAGAACACCAGGCCCTGACAGGGGCCAGTGGTGCTACCAGCAGGACTGTGGGTTCAGGACAGTGGAGGCCCGGGGAAGTCTAGGCTCTCTGCAGGGAGGCCGTACCTCAGGGAGCCCAGGCTAGCCCTTGCAGCCTGCCTCCTGCCTCCATCACAGGTATGAGGATGAAATCAACAAGCGGACCAATGCCGAGAATGACTTCGTTGTTATGAAGAAGGTAAGGGAAAGAGGGGTTATCAGGGAGCTGAGGACTGGGTAGGACAAATCCCTGATGGATGCTCTGTGCTATGGACAGGTGAGCCCTTGGGCCAGCATGACGCATGCTCTGCCCAATTGCAGGGCACTTATGCGGAAAGACAGACACTGCCTTGAGATCTGGGGAGGGACCTGGGGAGCAGAGGTGGCTGATTCACGTGTGGAGGCTGCTGTGCCTCTTTCTGGATAGGACTGTTAGTTTCTAGGTCCCTGATTTGAGTGAAGTGATGGCATTTTTACTTAGGAACTAAACCCTGAGAGCATTTGCCACTGGCCTGGGACCAGCCATGAAGCTGGTGATGAAGTCAAACTTCTTCTTCTTCTTTTTTTTTTTTTTTTTTTGCCACTCAGGATGTGGATGCTGCTTTCATGGGCAAATCAGACCTGCAGTCCAAAGTGGACACGCTGTATGGGGAGGTCAACTTCCTGAAATATCTATTTGATACGGTGAGTTCAGTCCTGAGGAGAAGCCCTTTTCTTTCCCCACCTCCCATAACAGTATGAACTGGAGAAGGTTCATCACACCAGTCTCCTAACTCTTCCCATTGGGGCAGCCATTCCCTCAACTTCAAGGGTTCTGGTGGGAGCAGTGGAGATGTGGGTGGGGCAGTGAGGATCTTGAGTAGGTGAGGGGGAAGTGCTTTCCTGCTGTATTCTCTCAGGCCACCTGGGACATAAGGTAACAACCAGGTTCTCATGCTCTGTGGGAAGTCCATCAGGCTCTGGGAGAACCCTGTAGAAAACGATAGAAGGGATTTTGTGGAAAAGACAAAGGGAAGGAAAGCAGGATAGTTTGTGCCCCAGGTCCACCTGTCACCTGTGTCCAGCTTGGGGGTTTGTGCTCCCAACTGAGTGCTGTATTAGAAGCCCTACTTACCTTATGGGCATGTCCATTCAACAGAAGAGCTATGAACTGAGAGATTCAATTATTTGCTTGGTCAAGCTGCTAGCCAGGTGACTCTCTGCTGTTGCTGAGAGTTCTTATGGCTACAAGGAGCAACTGTGTCTTTCAAAGAGCTGTATCAAAAAGGTGGTGAAGCCAGAGCAAGGCTGGGACATCAAGTACAAGAGAGGCATGATGGAGAAGGGAGTCAGAGGATCTTTCCTCCTGACAAGATGCCTGGGCCCCATCAATTTTGGTCAAGATACTTAAGACCCTCTGTTTACATTTCACAGCATATAACAATTCAGAGAGCTTTCCCCCAAGAGGCCCTTCTAGCTCAGATTCTGGCTTCCCCAGACAGCCTTGGGGGAGAAGCAGGGAAAAGACTGAGGCTCTAGGAGGTGGGTGGAAGGAATGAACTGTGCTCCATGTCTCACAGGAGCTGTCCCAGATGCAGACCAACATCAGTGACACCAATGTCATCCTATCGATGGACAACAATCGTTCCCTGGACCTGGACAGCATCATCGATGCAGTTCGTGTCCAATATGAATTAATTACTCAGAAGAGCAAGGATGAGGCAGAGGCACTGTACCAGAGCAAGGTGAGATTGGGCTCTGAGTTTGCACTCCCAAATAAACAGATACCCCGTAAACTGGTATTGCCTCCTGACTTGAGAGAGGAACATGCCAATGATAAAGACTTCAGAAAATTTAGCTAAAGATTACCCTCCTCTTCTCATCACTCTGTGTGTGGTGAGTTCCTGCCTGCTTTTGTGATTTCTTTTAGTTAATATTTATGGAGAACTCAAGGGTGCCAGACTGCCTAATTTCCCCAAGCCTTGTAACAAGCAACTGCCATTAAACCCTAACTAAACCCAGGCATGTAAACTAGATACGTTCTTTAACCGCCACACTTGCTGCCTTTATTTTTCATGATGCTATCTTTTTTATTTTCTATTTTCTCTTTTATGTATCACTGAGAAACGATGTTCTTTAACTCCAAATTGTCTACTACTTTCTTAGCAGTATGGGAACTTATTGGGTGACCATCACTATGCCATAGGGCATAATTTCTGATACCTCTTAGGTATGAATTCATGTTTCTGAACAGTTAAGACTCTAGTTGAAGGAACAAAGGCTGGCAGCTCAGACACTGAATTCTAAGTAAGCAGGATGTGGTGATCTGCTTTGTGAATTTTGGAGCCAACTCCACAAGGTCATTGGCCTCTGTGCCACAGCCTGAAAATGGATGTTCTGGGATGCAGTGGGTTTTGTCACAGGGCTGGGGAAGGGGAGCTTTGTCAGAAGGTGCATTTTCTTCAGCTTTTATGAGGATGCCTTGTGTGTAGTCTGGTTGATGACTGGCACAGGAGAAAGACAACAGTGAACGTGGGTGCTCTGAGGGCTTCTGAGGCCAGGAGCACCTTCCTGTTAGGAGAACCACTCTGGAAAAGGGAGAAGAAATACGGTGGGTGGGAGAGAGTGAGGGGTCCCAGTATGAGTGAGGATGGTGTGAAAGCTTAGGTGGTTAAAGGCATTAAGAAAGAGATTTGTCTGGGTGGAATATGAGCCTGCCCAGAGACTGGTGGAAATGAGGGAGGAGGGAGGCTTGCTACAGTGGTGTATGTGTGTGTGTGTGTGTGTGTGTGTGTGTGTGTGTGTGTGTGTGTGTATACGTACTGTGTCTACACATGTCTTTTTGACCCTCAGCTGAGGGATGGGTGTGTGTAGGATCACAACTCTAGGTGGCCTTACTCCAAGAGACAGCAGCCCAGAGCTTTGTCTGGGCGACCCCAGTGAGCCACAGGTGCTGACCATGGTGCTGCCTCTGACCCACAGTACCAGGAGCTGCAGGTGACAGCCGGAAAACATGGAGATGACCTGAAGAACAGCAGGATGGAGATCGCTGAGCTCAACCGCAGCATCCAGAGGCTGCAGGCAGAGATCGCCGCTGTCAAGAAGCAGGTGGGATGGGTGCTCACAGGGGGGGGGGGGGGGGGGGCTCACCAGACATGCCAACTCCCATAAGGCTCGGGTCAGATTCCAGAAGCTCAAGACCTCTGTGGTCCTCCACTTTTCTCTGGTATAGATCGAACAGATGCATGGATCCATTGCTGATGCAGAGGAGAGAGGAGAAAGGGCTCTTCAGGATGCAAAGCAGAAGTTGCAAGACATGGATGAGGCCCTGCAGCAGTCTAAAGAGGAGCTGGCCAGGCTGCTGAGAGACTACCAGGCAATGCTGGGGGCCAAGCTGTCCTTGGATGTGGAGATCGCCACCTACCGCCAGCTGCTGGAGGGCGAGGAGAGCAGGTGGGTGCACAGCAGCCATGTTCCATGGGCCAAAGATGTGGATGTACCCATGAGGCGATGAGGCTGGAGAAAGGCTTTGCCAGGTGTTCCCAGAACGATTAGTGACCCAAGGTGAACAGAAACATTCAAGCTAGGAAGGATAGGTTAGAACGGTAGGGGAGAAGCCATTGTTACCACCCCACTTCTCCCAAGCACCATGCTCCTGTACTCTGGCCTAAGCTAGGTGCGGCCAGGTGTGACCCACAAATGCTATGAAGCTTCATGGAAGTGCTCAGGAAGGAGCCAACTCTACTCTATACTTATGCCAGTGTCTCTGCTCCTATGGCTAATGGATGTGTTTTGATTTCACAGGATGTCAGGGGAGCTGCAGAGTCAAGTGAGCATCTGTAAGTAGCAGCATCCAGGGATGGAGGCTGGTTGGGCTGGGCGGGGTTGCTTTTGCTTTCTAGTCTCATACAAGGAACACCGTAGTGAGCAAGGCCTGCTCTTCTTGCTTGTGATGCTTGACAACACTGGCTAGAGATCATTAGGAGAGCACAGAGGACCTGACTCTAAACAGGGGTGGCACACTGAAATGAATGCCTGCAGCCTTTTGAAATGCTCAGCTGACCTCCACTGCTTCTGTTTTGCAAAGTGGAGCTCACCACTTATCTCGGGCTGCAGGCACTCTAGGCAGGTGTAGCTGAGACCCCCTGTGCAGTCCTTCTGACCTTGGTGCGTCTGTCCTTCCCTGGTGCAGCTGTGCAGAGCAGTCAGGTGACCGTAGGCGGTGGCGGCAGCTACGGAGGCGGCAGCTCAGGAGGTTACGGCGGCGGCGGATACAGCGGCTCCCGCGGTGGCGGCAGTGGCAGTTACGGAGGAGGAGCGGGCTCCCGCGGGAGCGGCGGCGGCGGCGGAGGGAGCTACGGCTCCAGCAGCAAAAGCAGCAGCAAATACGGCGGCGGCGGCGGCGGCAGCGGCGGCCGGAGCGGCGGCTCCTCCCGCACTCAGATAGTGCAGACCTCCACCCACAGCTCGCGCAGGCGCGTGGTGGAGTAGCGGCCACGAGGCTGCAGCATCTCTCTGGCAGCCTTTTCGCCAAAACCTCCCGGGCTCTCTCACCTATCTTTTCCCAATGGGTCTCAGCAAGCTTCCAGGTCACTTCGATTCTGGGTGGGGAAACAAGTCAGAGATACAGCCTCTTCATTTCGTCAAAGACACATGCTCACTTGGGCACGCCTCTGCTGGTCCCTCCATTGTCCTGACCCCCAGGGCCCTTGTCCAGCAATGAAGAAAAAGAGCTTGGCGAACAATGTCACTAGGGGCCTCAGTCCCAGGCCCCCTTTCCTAAAACTGGGTAGCTCAGTAAATAATACCCCACCTCCTCCGGTGACCTTCTGAAATATTCCCTCCCAGAAGCCTATTGCAAGGCGAGCTTGTTTAGTGAGGGGCACATCTGAGCCCAGGGCCACCGGGGGCTCCTTCCTCTGTAGCCTCATGCTCCCTCACCCTGATGGCAAGGGTAGGTTTGTTGTTCTTATTCCCTGGGTTTACAGCCCCAGGTAGGGATGTTTCAGTGGGCATGGGAACTTAAGCCCTTGTCCAAGGAATGGCTGTTTTCAGCAGTGGGTGAGGGTGGCATGGGGTGGACAATCAAACTCTGTGTCTGTGCCCCTCCCCTTCCAGCAGACCCCTGTATTTGGAGACAGCCCCTTCTAGAACTCTGTTCCAAAAGGCTCTGCTGAGAATTGCCCAAACACCGGGCACCTGTAGGGCAGCCCTGCTCCATCCCAGAGCCAGGGCCTGGGGAATAAGAGGTGTTGGGTTGTGGAGAGGTCCAGCCTTGAGCTAGTCTGGAAAAGGCCTGGGTTTTGGTAGCAATCCAACGCTCTCTCCCTGATCTCCTGAGTCCCACCTGATCTCTGATTCTGAGCATGCTGCCAAACTTTGACTCTTTAATTAAAAGTTTAATTTACAGTTCTATGAAAAATCCTTGAACTGTTGAAGGGTACAGGAAGAGGAATGTACCAGCCAGTGAACAGTTATGAAAGGGAATGTGGCTTTGCTTCCAAGTTCTGGAGTCCCCTTCACTGGCTTGCTGAGTCTGTAATTCTGTCTGGAATGGCTTCTCTGTAGGGGTCCTCTGGGGAATGCTTGTGACTTCATTGCATGGTTGGAAGCTGTTCTTCCAAGGGCTTGGCAGTTCTGTTTTTTCTACAATAAATTTTTCTGTGATCTCAGTGGTCAGGAGACAAGTTATTATTTCTTCAGTTCTTTGAAATTAATTCAAATTTGGGAAGTTAAGACTTACTATTTTGTGTGTGTGTGTGTGTGTGTGTGTGTGTGTGTGTGTGTGTGTATAGTTATATATTTATACAGGCACATGTGTGTGCAGGTATGTACAAATGCCCATGGAGCCAGAGGACATCAGCTGTTGGTTCTTGGGGTTGTCTATCTTCTTTGTGTGTTGGGGGGGGGGAAGGTTCCCTTACTGACTTGTAACTTGCCAATTAGGCTAGTCTGGTGGGCTAGCCAGTGAGCTCCATGCATCCACCAATCTCTGCCTAACCTGGTGCTAAGATTGCAAGTGTGTGTGGTAGGGGTAGTTGTCTGTGCTTCACCCTTGGAGCACCGCCCCTAGTAGACAACTACCCCTACAGTGTGTCACTATGCCAGGCTTTTGAGTTGTAGGTTCTGGGAGATCAACTCAGGTCCTTATGCTTGTAAGGCAAGCATGTTCCCATGGTGCTATCATTAGCCCCCAATGATTATTGTCTTCGTTATTATTTTTTTTTTATTGTACAAGCAGTGCACCATCTTGAAAAGTTTCCCAAGCTCTCAGCCTTGCTAATCATGCAAAAGCCAGCTGCACAGTTGTTCAGCATCTGTGTCTCTCCTGTAATGGCTGGGGATAATTGTGCAGCAGGCAGTGGCCTGGTCACTGGGATGCCACCTAGAATGGTTTCTGGATCTCGAGGTACTGAAGCACAAATGACACATTATAAGGGACGAGAAGCTCAGAGGGACGAGAAAGCAGAGCATGCATCTGGCTCACCAGCTTGATGGTGGAAACGAGACCCCCTCCCCCAACCCCAGGACCCAAGCTGACCCAGAGCTAGCACTTGGGGCTGCAGCAGGGGTCACTGGAGGGCAGAGACTGGAGAGTGGTGTGGGGCTTGGTGTTAAAGCTGGAGCAGATGTGGGCAGGAAGCCAGGGAGGGTGCTCTGGACAGGAGACTGAAAGGAAGCGTGAGACTGTGTGAGAGTGAGCAGTGCCATGGGAGAAACTGAGCCAGGAGGTGAGGGAGCAGAGGCCCATCTGAGACCCATTCACTGAGTGGAGGTCCATCTGAGGCCCATTCACTGAGCAGAGGCCCATCAACTGAGCAGAGGCCCATCAACTGAGCAGAGGCCCATCAACTGAGCAGAGGCCCATCAACTGAGCAGAGGCCCATCCACTGAGCAGAGGCCCATTCACTGAGCGGAGGCCCATTCACTGAGTGGAGGCCCATTCACTGAGTGGAGGCCCATTCACTGAGCAGAGGCCCATCAACTGAGTGGAGGCCCATTCACTGAGCAGAGGCCCATCAACTGAGCAGAGGCCCATTCACTGAGTGGAGGCCCATTCACTGAGTGGAGGCCCATTCACTGAGTGGAGGCCCATTCACTGAGCGGAGGTCCATTCACTGAGTGGAGGCTCATTCACTGAGGGTGAACAAGGGCCAGGGCACCTTTAATAGATTCTTTAAGGGAAACAAGATGCAGAAATTATAAAAACGGAGCCAATCACTCCATAACTGCCTTGTAGGTGGGATTTCAGAGTCAGTGTGAGGGAGCCTCGTAAGATTTGTGACTTGGCTTCTCATTCAATGAAGGAATACAGATAGAATTTAGACACGAGATGCATTCACTTTTGACCACAGCCTATATTGGTAAGGTGTGTTCCCAGGCACAACTGACACTCTGTCTTAGCAGCAGGCCTGCTGGAAGCAGGCTAAGGAAGGGAGAGATGAACAGAGGGATTGTCCCAACAGAAGAAGAAAGGATATGGAAGCATGGCTCTGTACTTAAAAAGCTAAGAGCCGGGGCAGTAGCGAGGGAAGAGGCGGATAGACAGCGCTGAGCATGAAAATGATCGACAGCCTTTACCTGTCGGTGAGAACGCATTAGTCAACAGGGCGTGGTGATGACTGAAGATAGCTGTGGGAACCAGGAAGTGGAGAACCAGGACAAGCCCTGCTCAGTCCTCCAGTCCCTTTTGTTGTGAGACCACTCTGGGCGCTCTGGATGCTAACACTGGTAACAGAGAACAGTGACCGGGGCAGTAGTGGTGGGCATAAGAAGCCTGGTCATCATGGAATGGCTGGAAGTTCTGGAGAGAAGCCTGGGGCAGAGGGAGATGGGCTTATTATCTGCAGAGATTTGAAGAGCCTGCCTAGACAAGGAGGTTTGGCCCCAGCTGATTACCCACTCGGACAGGTGGAGCTACAGTAGCTTTGATTCTGTACGAGAGACACCAACAGCTTAGCTGCAATGAGAGAGACCCCTTGGAGGCTTGAGGGAGGTCGCAAAGGACGGTGGGGGTATGTGCATGGAGGCACTTCACATTTCTGCTGCCCTAAGCGTGCATGTGGGAGAGCCAGAGGAAAATAGGGGATCCTGCTTTGTATGTTTAACAGGAAGAATAAGGTCAGACACCAGGGAAAGCCAAGCGCCAAGCCAGGGTTGTAAAACAAACCTGAGCTTTCTGGCAGCTCTAGACACAGTCGAGGGTGTGACCGGGAATCACTCATATGTATGATGATTGGAAGGGAACCTAGGGCGACTCTGGGAAAAGCATAAGGATGGGGCTAGTCCTAGGCCACCTTTCCCATCCTTCTGTGCGGAGTTGGGATTGGCCCAGAAAATACAGCCCTGCCTTTTCTAACTCCCAGAGACTTGACTATCTTAGTCAGAGAGGAATGGAAACTATGGACCAGAAGGAGGGAACCAAATGTTCCAGTTCTAGGATTGTGGGCAGGGAGGTGCTCCAGGGCAGGGGCATGGTGGGAGGGGAAGGAGGTAAGCAAAGATCTCTCAGAATCTAGAGTCCAGAGTCTATATGCTTATGTTCTGGACAACAGGGAGTTCTCTAGGGCTTGAACCACAGAGACCGGCACTGGGAGGCATCGGAAGACTCTTGAGAAGCTTCCTTGCTGTGGCCAATGAGCAGTCTCATTAGGGTCAACACCACCACACCCAGATCAATCCCAGTGATAATAATAAGCAAGTCTATAAACTGTACAGAAGGCCTAGCTTGTATCAGCGCATATGGTTTCCATCGTCACTGTGACAGGACCTAGGAGGCCTCAGTGGGGGCTCGGTGAGGTATTCCATAATGCTGAGATAGTGATTTCCCATAAGGTAGGTAGCCAGAAGGAGAGCAGAGCTGCCCAATCACCCATCACCCGTCATATACGGACTGGCAGGAGCTAGTGTGGCTTCCAGGAGAACTTTGCCAGCTGCTCCTCCCCTTGGGAGGCTGTGGCAGGGCGGGCCACAATAGAAATCTAAATTTAATTCCACCAGCTTCTCAGCTGCAGAGATTTTTATCTAGGACATGGTGAGCAGGAAGAACAGCCATTGGCTTACCACCATTCTAACTCCATCTGACCTTGGATGAGATGTGCGTGTCTAGGCTGGGAAAGTTCTCAGTCTAAGGAGGAGTCTTGAGATTGCCACCCAATTGCCTAGCCCTTTGGCCCAGGAGGATCTTCAAATTAAAGAGCCAGGTGCTCCAGCAGTCCCTCTTCAAGCTCTCTGTTGCTCCTATGGCTTTGCTGCCCTGGTTTTTATCATCTTTCCGATCAGTTTAGGAACCTGGATGTCTTCACATTGATCACTGCTTTGTTGCTGGGTTGGGCTGGGAACTTGGGCTTCTGGGAGGTTCTCCAGAATGAACAATCATTTCCAAATGTCCCAATGATAAGCTTGGAAGGTCTTTGGGGGCTCCAAGTTGCAGCCTGGCTTCCAGCCTGCTGCCCCCATGGGGCTTTGCTCCATTCTACAGAACAGGCATTCCATGGTTTCAGCCAGGGTTCCTTGCCTTTAAGCCTGCCTCCCTTCTACCACAGGTGCTGGCTGCATCATTTCTATGGGATGCAACACTATCTTCCTTGTGACAAACTCGTGGTCTTTGCAAGTCCTGGGGAGTTTCAAGAACCTAAACCTTAGTATTTTGACAATTTTCAGCAAGGGGCTTATACCAAAAGTTTCCCAATGATTATATCAGCTTTTGGGTCCTTCCAATTGCAAGGGCTACCGGCTTCCTTCTCTCCGTCTACCATCTACACCCTGCAGTCTCCTTGGAGATAGATTTAGCCCCCATTTTACAAATGAGGAAACTTAGTCTCAGAGGGGATTGGTGACCTGCTTAGGGTCATACAGCTAGAAATGTGCAATCAGGAGTTTGACAGCACCCCCTTCTCCACCCCACCCCCAGTACAGACTGATACAGCATCCACTGTCTCTCCCCTACACATGCCTCTTGGGTCCACTCTTCTCTGGCCTCTGCTGGCTACTCCAGTGCTCAGCAGTGACTCTTGGGGACTGTCCTCTTTGCCACCTGCCTTCGATGAATCTGCCCCTTGCTCTGCATCTTTCCATCTGTCATTAAAAAGCCTCGGCCCCTCCTCAGCTATTTGTCAGCTTTCAACATCTCACCCCGCCTCCCCATTGTCTGTGACTCCCCTGAACTCCTCCCAGGCCTCAGCTTTCCCCACTCCCCTGAAATTTCCTTCTCCCACAGCCCTGGCAGAGTCCCGCAGGGCTGGGCGGCTTGTCATTGCATGTCTCTCTTAATTCTTTTCGCGGTCCCATCCCTCAAAAGCTCTCAAAACGTCACCACGCCTGCCCCAAAGCTTGCCTCTTGGCAGCAGTGTTGGGGTGGGGGATGGGAAGGGCCTGTGCAGATGTTTTGGAATACTCTCAGTTTGTGCTATTGGGATTATCTCTTCCATTGCTGGGGCTCATGAAGGAGGCTGAGAAGCCCGAGACATGGAGGATTAGTACTGGTGAACAAGCATACAAACACAGACTTGAAAAAGAGCCAGTATATCAGCATGTGCTCAGCTAAGGCACTTACCTGGTTTAGGGGGGAAACAGTCTAACAGAACAGCAGCATGATGTTAATCTAGGAAACCTCCCTGGAGAAGGTGAGGTCTGGGCTGGCTACCGACAAGCTGAGTGGTTGGTTATTACAGTGGTTGGTTATTACAGTGGGGTGGTAGATTGAAATGAGAGTCTAGAGTAGCTAATCAGGATGTGAGTCTGTGTGTGTGTGTGTGTGTGTGTGTGTGTGTGTGTGTGTGTGTGTATGTGTGTGTGCCTAAAGCCTGTCTGTGGGATGAGCTTTGGAACGACTTGCCAGGATACTGGAAGGCCTTATCAGAAAGAGAAGAAGCAGACTGGGAAAATGAAGAGAGACAGAGAAAAGGGGGGGGGGGTGTCACTGCTTGAGGTTGATCAGAGACAGTATACATGATGCAGATCACGGGCTGGCCAAGATCAAGAGGCATGCGCTCTGAAAAGCCTGGCTTGTCAGTTACCACCTGGTGACTGAGGGCACACATTTCAACCTCTATGAGCCTAAGTTATCTTGTCTTAAAGTGGGGCCAGTCCCTCTCAGTGACACCTCCACGGGCCACAGCACCTACCAGTGCTTGGTACCTGCAGAAGTTTAGGCTGTTCCTCCTCTTCATTCATGTCTGTGTTTTCAGAGTGTGCGGCTTGCACTTTTATTTCACAGGCGTTTTTAAGGTATTCTGAATCCTAGGACATCCTAGGAAGTAACTGTGGCTCACTAGCAGTCCTGCAGTTCCCACCCTTTAGGGGTTAAAAATAAGCTGTGGAGAGAGAATAGGGGTTTGATTCAGAAATTAGAGCATTCCTAAGAATTGACTCCATGATGTGGACAGATGCCACCTACTTCTTTGGAGCTGTATTCTCACTTCTGTGGTAGGTAGGCCTCAGGGAGCACGAGAAGATGAGAATAGTCCCCAGGTCCACTTGCTTTCTCCATGTTGGAAGGAAGGTCAGCAGAAAGCCCAGGATCTGGTCCCACGTGTGTCTTGTCCTAGCTGGAGAGTGTTAAGCCTCTCCAGGCCTCAGCTTTCAGCTTCATGTAGTGAGTTCAAAGGCACAGTTCTCCAGGATCAGGTGGGAAACAGTATGTGTCCTGTGTGAACCATGTGAACATAAGTTGAGGGTGATTTTGCGTCTTCTTGATCCTTCTAGTTCCTGCCTTTCCCTGTCTCAGGGCACCTGCTAGAATGTGTTTGCAGAGCCACAAACTGTCACCATTGCCTGATTTTCTCTCTGTTGGTTGCTTAGGGAAGCAGGGCTCATTGGAAAGATCTGTCTTTGGCGGGCACACACATGCACATACACTGCATGCAGACACATATGCACACCCCTCCAAAATGCTAGAAGGAATCGATTGTGCCGAATGATATGTCTCATAAGGGAGTATGCTGGACTACAAGAATTTTGATTGCCTGTCAGAAGATGGTTAGGCAATAGTCATTAGCACACCAAAGCCATTTCAGTCCCCATTGTTCCCAAGACCCGGATTACTCATTCCCTAAAGAGATGGTTAGTGAACAGCCTAAGGATGTGAGCACTAGGACAGAGTTCCAGAAGACAGCGCTGTGGGAACTGGAGGAGTGGGGGACAGAGGACAGGCTGGGGTACTTCTTGGAGGAGGGTAGGCAAACACTGATACAAGAGAAAGCTTGGTAGTAGGGTACAGAGGGCTGGCAAAATTCCCTGGCTCAGAGCTGACTGGTACTGGGGAGCATGGTCTTTACAGATGCCCCTCTCCTTCAGAGCTTGTTTGTCCAGAGGGGAATTCCCATGCATTCACAAGGAGCTGGAAGCCAGAACAGCAGGCTCCTCCAGAAGGTGTCTTCTCCTCCATTTGCATCGAGGGTGGGGAGCATGCCAGGCTTCTAAGAAGTTTGTAAGTGATCATTGGTGTAGGGTCAGGTCTTTCTAGATCTTGGTGTCGCTACATTCTGTAAATATCGATCAACTACTGCTCTTCAGGAAGGCCCCAGCCTGGTGCGATGCATGCTGCCTACGCTGACACCTGGACAGAAGCAGAATCTCCCTCATCTTCAAGCTCCTCTTCTCACAGTGATTTGAAGGAATATTTCCCACGTGCCAGGAGCCAAAGACTCAGAGGATAAAATCATCTTTATTTCAGAGCCCTCCACAGAAGGACAGCATCTCATGCTGTCCAGTTTTCCCCACAGCACACAGGAGAATGTGAACTCAGTTGCATGCTGACATACAAAAACATGGATTAGGATCTTATACACTGTATTTAGCTAGGTACCCTCAGTTCACATTCCAAATGGCCACTTGCCACCTATGGAGGTATGGGGAGGCTTTTCAACCCTCCTGCCTCATTTTTATCATTTAAAAATGGGTAGATTAATATCTTTCTCAAAGTTGCTATGAACATTAACTTAGTGCGTATAAAGTGTAAGACAGTTCCTGGCACATGATCAGCTTCTGACTTGCTTTCCCACCCTTAATAGCTGTTGTCGCTAACTCTAGAAACACTGTGAACTTCTCAGGTCAGGTTTGCCAGATTTCCATGACTGTTGTTTCTTCCAAACCCACTGTCATGCCTCAACTTCCCCACCTTGCTTTACCACATGTGCTAGGTATCGGCCCGTCTCACCGCTCCCCAAGGATTCTATCCTGGCCATTTGCACACCACCTATTTTCAGTTGCTGGCCTCTTCTGCCCATTTCTTGCCCCGGGTTTATCTTTGAAAAGGGACAACTAGGAAGCTGAGGAAAGAGCACAGCATTCCCCTCAGGTGCTTCCAGACCACCTACCCATCTATCGTGCTCGGTGACAGCTGCCCTTCTTTAAATCAATCAGTACAGTGCATTTGTAAAAGCCTGCTTTAGAAGACATTTGATTTTTAGCCTCCTAAGCCTTGCATCTGTTGCAGGGGGTGTAATTTGGTAAGTGCTGGGGTTTCAAAGGACGATCTCGGGAAAATGAGGGCTCCTTTAGGGATCCAAGCTGGAGGAGTTGCACCTGCTACTCAAGCAGCCTACAGTGGCAGGCCGAGAGTGCAGGCATGCATACTGTTGTGTGTGGGATTACAAAATCCTATCAAGAAACACCAAGGAGTCAATGTGGGGTCCTAGTTTCTCAAAGCCACGAACACTTGGAGAGAGATCCCGTCAGATAAAATGATTACCACACGAGTCAATCTTGTCTGCACAGCAATTTTGAGAGCCCATCCTGCGAGCTAGGTGTGTAGTGTTTATCGTATTGTTGAGGCTCGTAAAAATCTTGTATGGCTGCAGGCAAACCAAACCCTCTGCAGCCTCTGCATCTCCGCTGACTCTGAGGACCAAGCCCAATTTCCTCCCAGTATAAAAGGGCCTGGTGCTGGGCACAAGGCAGAGGAGTTCTCAGCTCCTTCCTTCTTCTTTCTGTCTTTGCTCTTCCTCTAAGCCAGCATGAGTCGACAGTGTAGCTCCAGGTCTACATGCCGGGTCGGGGGCGGCAGGGGCTTCAGCTCTGGCTCTGCAGGCCTGGTCAGCTTCCACCGAAAATGCTCCAGCAGCTCTGTGCGCCGCAGTGGAGGAGGAGGCGGTGGGGGTAGATTTTCAGGAGGCTTCTGTGGGAGCTCCGGTAGTGGCTTTGGAAGTAAAAGTCTTATTAACCTTGGGGGTGGCAGGAGCATCTCCATGAGTGTGGCTGGAGGTGGACACTGTGGTGGCATGGGTGGTGGTGGCTTTGGTGGTGGTGGCTTTGGTGGTGGTGGCTTCGGTGGTGGTGGCTTTGGGGGTGGTGGTTTTGGCAGTGGAGGTGGTTTTGGTGGTGGTGGTTTTGGTGGTGGTGGTTTTGGCAGTGGAGGTGGTTTTGGTGGTGGAGGATATGGGGGCAGTAGGTTTGGGGGTGGTTTGGGGCCTGTCTGCCCCCCTGGTGGCATCCAGGAAGTCACTATCAACCAGAGCCTCCTGCAGCCACTCAATGTGGAGGTCGACCCTGAGATTCAAAAAGTGAAGTCTCAGGAGAGAGAGCAGATCAAGACCCTCAACAACAAATTCGCCTCTTTCATCGACAAGGTGAGTTCACCTGCTTGGAGTTCAGGGAGAGCTAGCAGCTCCGAGGCTGTGAGACCCAGCATCAAGTTGGGGTAGACTTGGCATTGTGTGTCTGCATTTGATGACTGAAAGGACATGTGGAATGAAATTCTGGGACATAGGCTCAGGAGTGATGCTAATGAGTAAAGTTCTTTATTGGACAAACGGAACCCGAAGATGGGCGTGTCTAACATCCTCTTGCATTTTTATTGAGCTCTTGAACTAAGAGCTTGAACTCACATCTGTTGACTGAAGATTACATAAACAGGGGCTAGTGGGAATTTTCTAGGGTGCAAATAAGAAACCCCTAAGGGTCTGCCTGGCCATGAAGGGTGCCCTGTGAAGTAGCAGAAAGGATGCAGTAGGTTGGCACCAAATATCTTGTCCTGTCAGAGGGATTGCTGTCTCCTGGCAATTCCCCATGAGTATTGGATTAGGAAGGAGATTTTAAAAATACACATACTCCAATGTTCAGGTCTAGAAAAACATGAGCCATGTTTGACTTTTCTGCTAATTTATCAATAATGTCAATATAAATTTAGCCACAATAAACTTCAAATCCAATTTGGTATTTCTCTAACATACCTTTGAACAGTATATATATCCCAGTGATGTAAGTTTCTATCAGCCTAAAAACAGCTGGAAGGCAAACTTCTTAAGTATCACATATCCATTTCAAAGCATCATTCCTGTAACTTTAGGTGTGCCGGACTATATACAGCTACTCTCTTCCAGGGTTTCTCTGGATTAACCCATGGGTTGGCTTTTGCTCTGAGATTGATGTCACCTCAATCAGCTTCTCCCTAAGTCTCTTGCTGTCAAATGGGACTTGAAGTTCTTTTTCAAATGAAGCCTTGGTCTTGCTCTGTGGCCAAACAGACCCCATTGCTACACTTGGGGTAACGGGCCTTCTGTTCCTAGGTGCGCTTCCTGGAGCAACAGAACCAGGTGCTGCAGACCAAATGGGAGCTGCTGCAGCAGGTGGACACCTCAACCCGGACCCACAACTTAGAGCCCTTCTTTGAGTCATATATTAGCAACCTCAGAAGGAAGGTAGACCAGCTGAAGAGCGACCAATCACGGATGGATTCGGAGCTGAAGAACATGCAGGACATGGTGGAAGACTACAGGAACAAGTAAGGGAGCCTTGTCGGGTGTAAGCTGACTATTGAACCAGAGGATTTCTGGAAAGCGATATGCTGGGAATGTGACTTATGTGACAATGGCTTTCCCCCAGTTAGGGGCAAATCAACTAGGCATTAAAACAACAACCACAACCAAGCTCTCCATCTTCTCAGAAGATGGATAGTTTAATGATTTGAGTGCTCAGAAGCTGACATTGCTTGTGAAGGGAGGCAGTAATGGGCAGTGACTCCTTTAACCCAGAACACTGAGCTTCAGGCCTCGATCTCCTTTAATTACCCAGTCAACCTTGCTTTCCTGCAGGTATGAGGATGAGATCAACAAGAGGACCAATGCGGAGAATGAATTCGTGACCATCAAGAAGGTGAGTCAATTCTGTGAGGTGGAACTCGTCTGGGAAACAATAGATAAAGGGCCATGGCAGAGAGGAACCATGTTGTTAGCCCCAAGTTCTCAGCAAGTCGAGCAGGCTTTCCATGGCATGAAGAGATGGAACAGTCTAGAACTGTGATTTAACTAGGGAAAAGAGGAGGAGATCCCAAAGTCCATTTCTACTAGGAAAATTTCTTTATGGCTAGAGGGAGGCCCATCCTGGAAAGAATATGGCTCTATGATACCTCTGCTCCTCTAGGATGTGGATTCAGCTTATATGACCAAAGTAGACCTGCAGGCCAAGGTGGACAGCTTGCAGCAGGAGGTTGACTTCCTCACAGCGCTCTACCGTGAGGTAAACACCTGCATTTCAAACACTTAGACGGAGATCCCTGAGTCCTGACCCCACTGCTCTGCAGAGTGCCTCCCTTCCAGTCCTGGAGTTCTCCCTCTGAGCTGGTTTTTGATTCTGTAAGAGTCATTGAACTGTTATGTCCTCCAGGAATTGTCTCAGATGCAGACACATATCAGTGAGACCAATGTCATCCTGTCCATGGACAACAACCGCACTTTGGACTTGGACGGCATCATCTCTGAAGTCAAGGCCCAGTATGATGACATTTGCCAGAGGAGCAAGGCAGAAGCTGAGACATTTTACCAGAGCAAGGTAAACACATGCGGGCTTAGCGAGTTCTTTAGAAGGTCTGGTGTGGTGTCCTGTGCCTGCTGGCATGTTTGTGTGCCCAAGCACACCAGTTTTTTTATCCGTGTCTAACTGAGCCAACCTGTCATCTTTAGTATGAAGAGCTGCAGATCACTGCTGGTAAACATGGTGACAGTGTGAAAAGTTCCAAGATGGAGATTTCCGAGTTGAACCGAGTTGTCCAGAGACTTCGATCTGAAATTGATGCTGCCAAGAAGCAGGTACCCTAAGTTACAAGAAAATGGGTCATCTTCTGGCCACAGGGGAAACCTTTCCTGATTTTGAGTCTTGCAATCCTTACCAATGCTACACTACCTTCTCCATTCCCTTTGGGGACTATGTCAGCTTTCAGAATTTAGCTCTCATGTGGGATACTCTTAATGGAACTTTGTGAAAATGACCTAGTAGAGAAAATGATGGTCACAGTGAATGGCCTAGCCCCTGACCAGAGCAGGCTCAGGAGCTGAGGAATGAGGAGACGTAGTCAGAAGGTTGGCGTGTGGTAAAACTTCAGCACTTTAGGTCAGGCCCAGGAGAAGCAACTGCATCATCACCTTTTTAAGGAAGTCAGCACAGTGGCTAAGGTGACCTGAGGGCCGGTGGTTCTGTGTGCTTCAGTGTATTGGCCCACTGAGGTTGGGAGGCTGACATGATGGGAAGATCAAGGTGACATTAGGGACTATGTGCCCATATAATATGCTACGTTCTGTTCCCAGATCGCACAAATGCAACAGAACATCAGCGATGCTGAGCAGCGTGGTGAGAACGCTCTCAAAGATGCTCAGAGCAAGCTGAATGAGCTGGAGGATGCCATGACACAAGCCAAGGAGGAACTCGCCAGACTGCTCCGTGACTACCAGGAGCTGATGAACACCAAACTTGCCCTGGACATGGAGATTGCCACATACAGGACCCTCCTGGAAGGAGAGGAGATCAGGTGAGGAAGGTCCCTTTTACCTTAGTCACTTCTTAGGGATTCCTTTCTGATTGCAGTTTGTCCTGGGTTTGGGAAAATCACTACATGTGGTGAAACAAGGGCTTGTGTTCACGAGCCCTAACTTATTTTCTTTCTTCTTTTCCTTTCCTCTCTGCTCTAATTTTTCTGACTTGTCCCCTGCCTGCCCCCCCCCCCCCCTTGTTCTTTTACATTTGAAATGGAAAGATTTATTGGCCCTGGACTGAATCTCTTGCAGTTAGCTGAGCCCCACCAGCTAACTGCAAGAGCCTTGTCTGATTTAGGGAGATCTAGGCACCAGGCTAAGGATCAACGTTCTCATGGGGAACGCTGGGGAGAGTCTAGGATATGCCCCATGGGAAGAGGGCGCTGAGAGGGTGCGTGTCCTGAAGAGTTTGATTTGTTTCCCACAGGATGTCTGGAGAGTGCACCCCCAACGTGAGCGTGTGTAAGTACAAGCCGGTTTCTCAGGGCGCTTTGCTGGGTGGGATGAGTTGACAGGGATGGGGTGTAACCGAGTCTCTCTGCAGCGGTGAGCACCAGCCACACCAGCATGAGCGGAAGCAGTAGCCGAGGTGGCGGCGGATATGGCTCCGGAGGTGGCGGCTACGGCGGAGGCTCCGGAGGTGGCGGCTACGGCGGCGGCTCCGGAAGTGGCGGCGGCTACGGCGGCGGCTCCGGAAGTGGCGGCGGCTACGGCGGCGGCTCCGGAAGTGGCGGCGGCGGCAGCGGGGGCCACAGAGGTGGCTCTGGAGGGGGCGGTGGCAGCTCCGGAGGCAGCTACGGTGGTTCCTCTGGAGGAGGCCGTGGAGGATCCAGCTCTGGGGGCGTTAAGTCCTCTGGTGGCAGTTCTAGCGTGAAGTTTGTTTCCACTAGTTACTCCCGAGGGACCAGATAGAGAGGTGCTCACCACCCCATTAGCTCTCCCTTTCCATCACGACCAAATATGGTTGACAAGACCAAGATCAATTGCACCAGCCTTATTGGAGAAAAGAGCTATGGTTAATTGCACCGATTTAGCCTATTTCCTCTGCGCTTTTCCCTCCCCTGCTCTGCCTGCAAAGAAGTTTTCAGATTAGTAGCGATCTGAGTCCCCTGGTAACGACCCCACTTTATGTTTTGCTCGAGTAACAGCTCAGAACTGCCACCACCTACACGACATTTCAAAGAGGACGTCAGACCCAGGGCTTCTTTGCTGCGCCCAAAGCACTCAGTGCTCTGGACTGCCCCTTAGCATCCTGTATCCTGCAGCTCGCTCAGCTGCTTTGGTTTTGTACATATGGTGTTTGCCAGTCGTTTGTCTTTTATGGAGCACTCTGAACCTCTCCCATTTCTTTGTTTTGCTGCAATAAACTGCATTTGAAATTCTCAATCCGTTTCGGTCTTTTTGTTTACGATGGGGTGGAGGGTGAATGAATGTCGCATGTGACTGAAAGACTGCAGCAACCAAAATGGCTTGTAGGGGAGTTGGAATCTGCAGCTTCCAAGAAAGGAGGCAGATCAGGCTACTTGAATGAGGGTGGAACCCCAGGGCACATGCTCTGTCCCAGTAGGTGCTCTATTCATGTGAGAAGGCTTTCTTAGAATGAGCAGGTTGGGAAGGGGACCTGCACTGAGAAGATGGGAAAGAAACTCGGCAGCTCCAGCAGTCAAAATATAACCTGTGGCCTGAGGAGGGGTGTCAAGAACCTGGAGGGATGATGGGGGTCAGAGAAGCAGACTTCCCTCTACCCCTCTTTTGCAGACCACCAGCCAAAGCTTTGCCTAATCTAAGACGTGACATTCTAGGCACACAGATCAAACTTGTGAAGGAGCTGGAGCACAGGCATCTGGACTCAGAGGTGAAAATGTACAAGTTACAGATCTTAGTTTTGGTAGCTCTGCACAGGGATATAAAATTACATCTTCCTCATGGGAGTCATCGTGAGGCCTGAATAAGATAAAGGGACTATAGCTCAGCCAGAGTGAATGCCTCTCTCCGCATTGGTTTTTAAAATTTACCTATTTATTTTTTCCTCTCTCATATATTAATTACATCCTGACTGCAGTTTCCCCTTCTCTCCTCTCCTCCCAGCCTCTCCCCCCACTACTCTCCTCTCCCCCAGATCTACCCCTCCTCTGTTTTCCTTCAGAAAACAGCAAGTCTTCCTGGGTCTCAAACAAATATGGCATCACAAGTTACAGTAAGACTATGCGCAGACCCTCATATCAAGGCTGGATGAGGCAAGCCAGTAGGAGGGAGAGGGTCCCCAGAGCAGGCAAAAGAGTCAGAGACAGCCCCTGCTTCCACTCTTAAGCATGTCACCAGAACACCAAGCTGTACCACCATAACACACATGCAGAGGACCTAGGTCAGACCCATACAGGCTCCCTGGTCGTCACTCCAGTCTCTGCCAGCCCCTATGAGTCCTGATTAGTTAATTCTGTGGGCCTGAGAGCACCCTTTTAATGACTATGATGACAGCAATGATGATGAGCTGGCCATTGTTAACATTGCTTATTGAACGCTAAACAGCCCGGTAAATACTTATTTGAAAGAACCAACAAATTACCACCTTTCTGATGGTTCCAAAAACCATCAAAAAGTCAGTTAACTTTTCTAAACATAATTTTCTTAGCTTCTAGTTAGAAAATGTCTTCTCTCCAGGCTCAGCCAGGGCTAAGGATTAAGGAGGGTTCCAATGGACAGGGGTAGTATGTAAATAGCACACGGCGGGGTGCTGTCTCCTTCCTATGTGTTCATCTCTTCTGTGGGATAAGTTCTTCCAGGTTCTATGGGTCCTGACTATGGAACACAGGGTTCCATAGGGTGTGCTGACTGCTCTGTGACCATCAGGCAGCTGCTTGCTTGCCCTGCAGGTGTGATCCTCAACTATTCCCCTGCACTGGAAAACCTGTTTAGGTTGGTGCTTGAAAACACCGAGAAGTTAATCCTTTTGCTAAACACGTAGCAACTGGCCCCTGCCCTGAATCAGATCCCTTAAGCTCTCATACAGAACTGGCTCCATTGACCCACTCCTGGTTGGTCTATTGGAGAGGGGCAGCCCTCATCTTGCTGTTACCTGTACCACAGGATGCTTCCACCACGTCTTTATACAATTCTCCTTAATAAATGCTGCAGACTGACCACCCTGGCACACAGTGTTTCTGCTATAGAATGCTGACTGCCGGCCACTTGGCATGGCTTGGGCATTCCTTTGTGGAAATTTCCATGCCTCCACTTTTGAGGTCACTCCAGCTTTGTGTTCAGCTGGAAGAAATATCTTCACCAGGTGTCTTGCTGCCTGGGCTGATGTGAGAGTCTGAAAAGGGTCATGAAGGAGTAGGAAGGATGAGGAACTTTGATTTACAGCACCTGTGTCCATTCCGCTCTGCTACTTACAGGGCAGGTGAAGAATAGCTCACAGTGTCCAGGTGTGTAGACCCTTGAAGGAGCTCTTTGGCTCTCCTGTGTCTCAGTTGTCTCTTAGGTAAAATGGACAAGAGTAAAGCATGTAATTATGGCTGTTATATAGAAACAGATGATGTGAAAGAGAGTGAGGGAACTGGGGAGCTGGGTTATTAAGTAAACAGGAGGGCATGAATTTGGATCCCCAGTACCCACATAAAAGCCAGGTGCAGCAATTTGTCTCTGTAACACCAGTGGAGGGGTGGGGAGGAGGTGTGGAGACTGGAGGATCTCTGGGACTCCGTGGCCAGCTAGCTTGCCAAGTGGGTGAGCTCTAGATTCAGTGAGAGATTCTGTTTCAAAACTTGAGGTGGAGCATGGCCTAAGAAGACAGTGCTGACCTCTGGCATCCATAAGTATGCCACACATACACATGCACGCATGCACCAACAGGAACTCATACTCGCCCAAGACATACGATCTGAAAAGGGGAACAGGGGAACGGCCAAGGAAAAGAAGGTGGTGCTTTGCTCAGGGCCTAGGGAGCACTGTAGAGCAGCGGAATCCATTTTACCAGTGTGTACAAAGTTGAAGCTCCTCCTGACGAGTGATCTGTGTGAACTAAATGTCTAAGGAGTGGGTGTGTCACTGAGCACGCACTCAATAGCTTGTGAAGTAACCTATGTTTTCACTGACTGAACTACCAGAGCCACCCCACCTTATTATCAAGATACCTACATTCATCACAAAAGGTACCCTGGTATGTGTAGATTTAGAATAATGGGGTTGAGTGGTTTTGAGGGAATGGTTTACGTCCACATAAAAAGAGCTGACCTCTGGGGACAATGGTTACAACACTACCCTTTCAAGGCCACCACACATTCATGCAGTGTAACTTGCATGTTTTGGGCTCTGTTACACTGTCATATGGTGGTGGTGGTGGTGGTGGTGGTGGTGTATGTGTGTGCTCATGGTGAGTGTGCATGTGTGGAGGCCAGAGGTTGACATTGGTATCTTCCTTGATTAATCATTCTCTATTTTTTTGAGACAGGCTCTCTTACAGAAACTGAAACTCATCACTTTGGCTAGGCTGGCCGGCCAATGAGCTCCAAGATCTGCTGGTTTCTGTCTCCCCAGTGCTGAGATTATGGGGCACACGCTGCTTTGCCTGGCTTTTAAGTGAGTGCTGGAGATCCAAACACATGGCTTCACCTTGTGCAGTGAGCATAAAGATGTCCTGTGCAAATAGTCTGATTTAGAGGGTAAAACCAAGTGTTGGGGACACTCTGCTGGGTGAAATGTGGTTTTTGTTTCCAAAAATCTTTGAAACTTGGGGGGGAGGGAGTATAGAGACATATCATTACAATGCCCATGACCCAAGTGATGACAGAAACACACAAGGTACAGGAAATGGCACACAGATATGAGAGTGATTAAAAGTGATGTTGGCAGCATTTTAAGGGATGCCTGCGAGTTTGTGGTAAATATGAGACAATTATTTGAAGCAGAGAAAGACACTCCAGGAAGAGGGAATAATCCTTGGAAAGGGAAGGAAGAGTGGAATTGCATAGAATATAAAATTAGTGACAAAAATGAAGTTGAAGAGATTCCCAGACCCAACCAAAAAGGGCTCTATTGTCCCTAAGGAGCTTGGACTGTGGCTGTGGGCAGAAGGTCTCAGATGGAGTTTGGGGACCCGTTGGCTTATTACTTCCTGGGCCAGTGGAAGAAAAAGGGATCACATGGCTGCTGCTGGACAGGGAAACGGAGGAGTAACAGCCTTGTGCCTGGGTTCTCAAAGACATCTGCCCGAGGGAAAGCTGTGAATAGATAGACACAGCTGCTGTGGGTGAGGACTCAGAGAGTAACATGGTCAGATTGGGGTTTTAGAAGGATCACCAAGGACTGCCTCAACAGGCATTTTGGTTTGCGTAGTGCATAGCATGAATGGTGGTGGCTCTGTGTTCCTGTCTGAGGAACACTGGCTGGCTCTCCAGTGAACCTAAGTGCTCAGCGCTGCAAGCCCAGCCATCCCACAGTGGGTTGTTTTTTTTTTTTTTTTTTTTTTTGAGTATGAGTTAGGTCTGTATGCAGCACTGAGGTCACAAATACAAACAGGCACTATCCTCAGCACTCAGGGAGCTCATTCTGGCAGGCAAAAGACCTAAGTTTTACGCAGTGACACTTTCTCAGGGAGGAAGAGGAGATCAGACTAACATACCTAAAATTTTCTGCTTACAAGAATGTCAGGAAGATGATTTTCCATTTCCTGTGCTATGTGGACCCTCTGTAGGCAGACTCACCTGCCAGTCTCAGGTAGGTGTGAGGCAGGGCAGAACATGTCATATCTGTTCCATACTTCTGTAGCTTTAAGATCCCTCATTTGTGACGCTGTAGCTCAAGAGCACTTCTCATTGGAATGGGATAGACTTTTCCTACATTCTCTATTTCATGGAAAACTTAAAAAGATCTTAAAACATGTGTTAGCTACATGGGTTTTTGTACTTTGTGAAAATTCACTAAGCACAATGGACTCTCATGATGTGTACATTTTGAGTAAGAAAAGATTATTAAAGGCTTATTTAAACTGGCAATTGATGGAAAGGAACAAAATGACACAGAAATCATAGACATGTATCTAAATTTAATTTTAGAATCTAGATAGATGTGCACTAGAGGTGGCTAGTAGCCTGCAAAATATCCATTGTCCCTTAAAAAAAAAGAAAAGGAAAGAAAAGAAAAAGATCACTCAGGGTAGACTGGATAGGCCCTTCCTGGACAGGGAAAATTGCCAGAGTACAATCAGGAGACTTCAGGACAGACACTGAGTTTAAAGGATAGTAGAGCCACCCAAAATGGGGATATGTATTTCATAGACAATAAGCAGTCAGATCTCAGGGGGTTGGTGGAAGACTAGATGTAGGCAGGGCAGGGTGAGAGGGTGACACCGAGGCAGCTGGGGAAGCTGGCCTGCATGTACCCAGCCTGGGTGATATCAGTGGCTACAGGCAGAGGATGGGGTGGCGATGCAGGAGGTCAGCAGCTGCCTCTGCTCTGGTTCGTTTCCTACCGGGGCTACAGATGTAAACTAGAGTCAACCGTGTCTGGAAAACAGAACGAGTCCTCAGATAACTTGGAAAAAAGAGCTAGTTTGAGGACCACAGAGAACTTCCAAAGGAAACACCTCCTCAAATGGAGAAAGCTTCAAGGAATGAGAGTCATGCTTCTTGAAGGGCTGTTCATCAAAAACCTTGAGGTCTCTAGTGAGACTCCTCAAAAGTCATCATCAAAAGTTAGCTGCAACATGTCATCTCTTGGTAGCCTAATGCGGATGGGATACCTGCTACTTTCCAAAGCAGTCACAGCCAGCAGGAGGGGACTCTATGAATGCAGCTGTGTGGCCAACATTTTCCTGTCCCTTCTCCCCCTTTTCTCTGGCACCCACTGTCCTGAGTGTCTTGAATAACCTTCCAAAGGTATTTAGGTATATCAAGAGAGAACATGTACACCTACTTGCTGTTCTTTCTCAGGCTTTCTGCTGCTCTGGACTTCTTTCCTAAACCTACTTGACTGTCTCCACCCCACTGGGATTTGAATGCATGCCACACAGCTGATAAGCCTTTTGGAACCTGGCTGTGGCTTCTACCCATAGGTTATACAGCACAGCCTGGTTTCCACCATTTGTGTGAATTTTCAGATACCTGCAGATACCTCCTTCCTTGGCTTAGACCCAAGTGTCTCCCTCAGAGTCATAGAACTGGAAAGACAGAATCCCTTCCTTAGTCTGTTGACTGAAGAAGCCATGGGAATATCTCTGGGCCATTCTATAGTCACCTCTTTAACAGAGCTGAGCCTTTAACTCCAGAGATGACTGGGTTTCCCATTTCCCTACCTCTACACCAGCTGCCTCCTCTCCCACTACACCAGCCCCAAGACAACCTCCTGGAGACCCTGGAAACACCAACAGTTCCTCCAGCAGCTCTCCCCAGACCTGTCACCTCTAGCATCCTGATATGGCTTAGCTTAGTCCACCATCCAACTCCTTCCTGTGGGTTTTAACTGAGCCAGGGGCTGTTTGCTAGCACTTAGGGAGAAAGCCAAAAGATGATATGGAAGTGGAGCCTTTGGTATTCTTGAATTTGAGGAACTAAAATCCTCAAGAAGCCTTCATTAGAATAAAGATGGAGTGGTCTCATATATCTACATCCATCTTCCTTCCTTCCTTCCTTCCTTCCTTCCTTCCTTCCTTCCTTCCTTCCTATCATCTATCTATCTATCTATCTATCTATCTATCTATCTATCTATCTATCTATCTATCATCTATCATCTATCTATCTATCTATCTATCTATCTATCTATCTATCTATCTATCTATCTATCTTTCTATCTATTTCAGCATGAGGATTGAGAATATACAACTCAGTAGCAGAGTTTTGCTTATCATGTGTAAGGTCCTATTTTCAATTCTCCACACTGCAAATAAATATAAAGCAAAGCAAAAATAAATAAATAAATAAACAAATAAACAAAAAACCCGACCAACCAACCACCACCAACAACAAAAAGGCATAAAATCTTAGTTTTATGAATACCGATAAAAGTTTCTTTGGAAAAAGAATATTAGTATTGTGATTATTGTTATTTGAGACAGTGCCTCACTCTTTAGCCCAGGCTGGCCCGGAACTTACTGTATATCCCAGGCTTGCCTTGAGCTGGTGGCAATCCTCCTACTTTGGGCTCCCAAGCACTGGCATTACAGACAAGAGCCAGCAAGTCTGGTTAAAATGTTATTCCTTGGGTCAGGATTCTAAAGGTATCAGTCTCATGGATTCTTGACTAGTGACAAAAATTTAAGTAAGACCTTGCACCGTCAGGATGAGAAAAACATAGATATTTTATGATTACACTGACCCAGCTGTACACAGGAGACACAAAAGGAAAAGTTGGTAATACTCTCACACACATATTTTAAATAAGTTTTTATTAATTCACTGAGAATTTCATATGTTCAAGTATTTTAATTCTATTCACTTTCCACAGATCCAGCCCCACTCTTCCCCCACCCGACTTGTGTCCCCCACCTTTTTAAATTTATTTAAATTTTTATTCATTTTACATATGAACCACAGATCCCCTCTCATCCCTCCTTCCATCCCCCCCCCCAGCCTCTCCCCACCAATGTCTCCCACCTTTAAAAAACTTACCAAGTCTAATTTGTGCTGCACATATATACTCATAGCTATGGGGGTTATCTGATGAGGGGCGTGGTCACCTACCAGGGCCACACCCCTTTGAAGGAAACTGATTCTTCTTCCCTAGCGGCCACCAGCTGGGAAGGGCTTCTAGCCAGGGGTGGGGACTTGGGAACCCTTCCCCACTCCACATATTTTCTTATGTAGGATCTTAGGTCAGGTTGCTTTGGAATAGAGAAGGAATCAGTGTTGTGCCCAAACCCAGAATCATTGTTCGACCAGCAGTAAATGTGGGCTCTCTGTTGGTATTGTCGCCATTCTGAATAGCTTCATCATTGATGACACAAGTTTATAACGAGGCAAAAAACTACAGTATGTTTCCTGATAAAAGGAAAATGTGTTCTTTTCTCTAGATAGCAGCTACTTCTGCAACAACGCAGGGTATCGAAAGTGGCAAAAGCACTTTTCATTTGCATGTGACACACATTCTGGAAGTCAAGCACAATCTGACCTCAATCACTAGATGTCAGCAACACCACTGTGTCAGAGTGATAAGTGAAAATTGTGTCCAGAGCTTTCCAAAAGGTCCCTAGGACAGCAACCATCGTTAGGGTATGCGAGCATGTATGCATGTATGCGGGTGTGTGTGTGTTCGCATGAGGGTTAGAGTGGGGACATTACTAGAGCATTCTGAGATTAACCTAGGGCACATCATTTCAGCTATATCCCCATTCCTATCTTTTCCGGTCGGTGGTAGAAAAGCGTTATCTCCACCTGAGAATCTCCACCTGAGAGAATAGAAGATGAATTCTTGAATGTATAACTTTCTTCATTAGTTTATTCTATTCAACATTAAAACAATATATTCTTGTAACTAAAAATTTTCTGTGTCCCACCCAGTCCACAGCTGTTCATACCCAAGTAAGCACACACTCGGCCATTAGCTCAGGCCTACCACTGACTAGCTCTTACACTTAAACGCAGCCCATTTCTGTTAATCTATATGTTGCCACATGTTCCTTGATTTTACCTGTGTGTCATTACATGCTGCTCCCTGGATGGTGGACTGGCATCCCTTGACTCAGCCTTCCTCTCCCCAGAATTCTCCTTGTTTGTTTATCCTGCCTATACTTCCCACCTGGCTACTGGCCAATCAGCACTTTATTTATCAACCAATCAGAGCAATAAATTCACAGCATACAGAACATCCCACTGCACTTCCCCTTTTCTGTCTAATCAGAAAAGAAGGGTTTAACTTTAACATAGTAAAATTACATATAACAAAACAGTAATCAAGCAAGAATTATAGTTACAATATCTAGTCTATTTGTATTTGGCAAAATTAAAGAAAATATTCTATGTATCTTATATTTGTGAGTCTAAAGTTTTATCTCTAATTTATCTTTTTATCATAACCAAGGAAAATTATAATTATTTAGTCTTCAACTACATCAAAGACCTCAAAAAGATACAACATTAAGTAAACAGGAAGAGCATTGCAAGCAACTTCCAAAACTCTGGAAATGACAGAGACAGCTGCCTGCCTGGACAGTCATCCAAAGTTCCTCTGCAACGTTGGGGAATCCATATTCAGCCCAAAGGTCTAGAGTCTCTCAGTCATTTTTTTCCTGTGTCCTGTAGAATGTCTGGCAGTCTCCTCTGTGAAGCAGGAACCTGAAGGACCATCTTGCCTTGCAAAGTTCACTGGTCACCTTCCTATGGGTCCTGCATGTCCAGTTGATAAAACATTTTGTCAAGCAGTCCAGGAAAGAACAGTTTCTTGGCCACATGGCTAACTTTTGCCATGAAGAAGATAAACTCCATATGGAGTATCTTTGGTGCCCATCATCTTTCTTGAAGTAATTGGTGCTGCCAGGAGCAGATGTGTCTCATTTGTCCAGTACAGTCTAAGTTTTAAAAACATTTTAAATGCAATATTCTGTAGGTTTTTGAAGTATTTGAAGATTACCTACCTAACTGAATTATATCTATGTATACCTAGAAAACTAAACTAACATGACTATAAGTTTGACTGTCATAGATGATTAACTATTCATCTGTATTTCTTAATGATATATTACAATTTAAATGAGCTGCACAAACATAATACCTTAAACAAGAGTAGAAATATACATACAGTATAACAAAATTAACTTTAAATTTTTATCAAGAAACTAAAATCCATAGCAATGTAAAACATTTTAAACAAGGTGTTGCTCTTCAAAAGTAGATTCAATAATCTACCCTTTTATCCTATCATATCTATATCCCATATGTCTATATAATATCCTCCTTTTGTTTTTAGAAAGAGATTGACTATGACCAATAACAATTTGTAACTAACAACCAAAACAAATACAAACATCTATAATCCATGTTTTGGGAATGTGGGCATAGTTTTCTAGGCTACTTCCTGCTGATAAAGGGCACTGTATTCTTATGAGGATCCTGAGAAAATTAAGAATTATGGTCAAGTCCTGACTGAAATAGTCTATGAGGCTGCATTGTCTGAGCCAGTTGCCTTGAAAATGTTTTGGATGTTGGATCATCTAGGCCATGGTGTCATCAGAGACCTTTTAGGGGGTCTTGGCTGGTCAAACCTGATGTATCTTAATCTGAAACAAATCCATAGCCTCTTGCTTCCTGTGGAAACAAAAGCAGAGTCTCCTTTCCAAAGCAACACATCCTTAGATCCAAATTTTGAAGTCAAGGTACCTTTAAAATATACTTATTGGTTTAACTGAGTAGCCTTTACAATCAAATGTCTCTCTGCAGTTAAAAATCCTAAAGACAACACAATCCAGCTTCTCTGTGTAATATCCATCTTTACATGGCTTATTTTTTTTATATTACTTTTATTCTCTCTTAAAGGCTTTATTTTTTTAAAACTTTCTATTTCTTTATATAACTGCATGTATTCCCTTTTCTCTCTCCTCCAAGCCTATGTATGTTTTTACACACACTGTGAACCATTTAAAGTTTTGTTCCATCTGAATCTGACTTACTGTGAATCTATTGCTTTAAACTGTAGAATGACTAGGATTGGGCAGCTTTGGCTGCCAGCTCTGCCCACCTCAGCTTCCCAACATGGTGGAACTATGTTTACAGCCAGCTCTGGGAACCATGCTCATTGCTGACTCTGGGAAGCAGTGGGGCTATGCTTCCATCCAGCAGTGTGAAGTCCAGAAACCTCTTTTTTTGCTGTCTGTACTAGCAAAGGCTAAATCTACCACTCAGTGTAACATGCAGCTTGGAGACACCCCAGGTCAAGCTCACACAGCACAAACCCGCCATAGAGCAGCTCAAGCCCACATGTTGTATCTTGCTGCCCACATGAGATATGAAGTAGGAACCTGGTTTTGGCTGTTTAGAATTGTTTATTAAATATTTTCAGATTTCAGGTGGAAACTTGAGCCATTGGGCACCATTTGTAGCTGAAAGTTTTCCTGTGCCCACCCAGCTCCTGCGTCCTTGTGGTCCTGCCGCTGCTCAGACCCAAATAAACACACAGAGGCTTATATTAATTATGTACTGTATGGCCTGTTGGCTCAGGCTTCTCACTAGCTAGCTCTTACATCTTAAATTAACACATTTCTATAAATCTATACTTTCCCACGTGGCTTGTGGCTTACTGGTACCTTTACATCTTGCTTCTCAATGGCGGCAGCATCTCCTCTGCCCTCTTAGAAAAATTTCCATTTTTAAGATTATCTTTTATTCACTTTTGTTTTTTGACTGCCTAATTCAATATTAAAATTTTTTGTATTCTGTACTTCAATATTGCAATAAGATTTTTTTTTCAAATGATCTTTACAACCCAGACATGAGAGCAAAACTCAGGTCACACTATAATGAAATGAAATGAAATGGACGGAAAACTGAAGTGGCTCCCTTTGCTTTGCAGGTGAGCAAACTTTCAACATGCGAACAATCCAGACTCTCCAAATGTCCCTCAAAATGAGAATACTTCCACCAGTAGGTCAATCTGTTGTTCTTAAAAATTAAAGTTTGGTCACTATAAAGACTGAACAAAAACCATCCCCTCCCACCACAAACAACTAAGTCGGCTCTACTCACTGCCTGTACTCCCCACACAAACAAAGAAGTAGCAGGAGCTGAAGCCTCTTCATCTGAAATCTCAGTTCCTAAGACATGGCGGCTACATGCTTGAACTGTGTGCTCCATTCTATGTACTCCAATCTCTGGTGTGCCCCATTTATAAAATTATCTCCATACACATGTGCACGCACACACACACACACACACACACACACACACATTCACTCTCAAGTAAGACACTTTTTTGTGTTTGTTGATAAATTATGAGGAGTATGAACTAGCTGTGTACAAGGTTTTATAGGTACTTTGTAAACATCAGAGTCAATTGCGTCCTTTTCTCCAGAAGTCTGAAATCATATGATACAACCAGGAACTACTACTTTCCCAGATGCTGTTCACAAGCTGCATACTGACAAAGGGCGGAGAAAAAGTCCTCATAACTGATGTTTAGGTGAGAAGGCAAAGAGACGATCTCAGTCATTCTGATTTGCCAGGGAAGAAAGCCTAATGTGCTGTCCACAGGACCAAACTTCAACACTAGGTCAGGATCAGGGAAACCATGTGAACTAAGTAAGCTGTCTAGCAGATCTACATCCAAATCTGTGGGTCTCCTCTGCTGCTGAGCTATTAACTGGCAAAAGTCCTGGGCAGCTCACAACATCCATTTTTCCATCTTCTGGGGACAGCACCTTCACTGCTGAAGGGCAATTTAAAACTTGGTTGTCTTTGTTCTTATTATTTGCAAACTCTGGTGAATATTTGGAACAATCTAGGCCCAAAGGTTCCTGCCGTTGTTTTAAAATTTCATCCATCAATCTGGAATTATTTCTCTTGAAAATACCTTGGTGGTCATAGAGAGATGATGATTAAAAACAAAACCCAAGGGCCACTCTGCCTACAGACTGAGAAAAAAACAAACAAACCACCAAACAGTTAGCTGTGTTTAGGGAGCTGTCATGGAAACTTAGAGGGGAGAGAACTGCAAGAAGTAGCCTGGAAGAGAAGTCCACGGGGACCGAGGATTTAAGTTGAGAAGAGCCAGGGCAAGGTCAAGATGCAGGCAGGCGGGAGCCGTCAGGTCAGCAGCAGAGGCCCCTTCCCTGAAGATGTGGCCTACAGGCCGCTACAGAGGGAAGGCACAGATGTGGTCTATAAAACGGCTCTGTAAAGCAAAGGTTGGCTGGATCCTTGTGCCAGACAGAAGGGAGGGGGAAGATGTCCACAAGACATTTGGGTGGTGCCGGTAATTTTCAGGTCTTTGATGAAAGGATGGATACCCATAATGCCCTGCACCACTCTGTCACTGTTCTCGCTCCTCCTATATCTGCTGAAGGACACCTGACACTCCCTGCCAATCCATTATCAGAAAAATGGCGCAGTCTTCGTCAACTTGTGACCTTCCCAGGTTCATGCAGAGGTGTTCTCACCCCTCCCAGGGGCCCACACCCAGTTTCCAATCTGTCAATAGGCCCTTCTTGTTCTGTCTAGGCAGTGTGGAGTGTCCTCTGCTGGTACAGAAGTGTCGTTACACACAGACGCTGCTGCTGGGACTAGCAGGGCAAGGTTTCTGGGCACAGGGAGGGAAGACTCTGTAGTTGGAACAGCTCAAGACCATTCTTGGCAGTGATAGCAGGAAAAGCGATTTCCTTGGTTCTGTTCATTGACTGCGAAGATGTGAGGAAGCAGTTCGATCCCTCTTGGTATGGGGATTCCCTGGAGACTTGGCTCAGTCCTGAGCACTTGAGAGGTTTAAGAAATCTACTAAGTGGACTGGAGAGACAGCCCAGTGGTTAAGAGTACTGGCTGCTCTTCCAGAGGACCCAGGTTCAATTCCCAGCAACCACATGGCAGCTCACAACTGTTTGTAACTCCTGTTTCAGATTTTGACATCCTCACACAGACATGAATGCAGGCAAAACCTCAATGCATTTAGAGAGAGAGGAGAGAGAGAGAGGGAGGGAGGGAGAGAGAGAGAGAGAGAGAGAGAGAGAGAGAGAGAGAGAGAGATCCACCGAGATCTCAAGTGTTCAGAGGCCAGAAGAGGCTGGGGTGTGATGGCCACTTTTGGTGAAGGTGAACCACACCACTCTTGCATGGAAGAGGGTCAGGCTTCTTAGGAATTATAGGGGTCACTCTAAAGAACATTCACCCAGGCCCAGCAGTCTGCATGGCAGGGGCTGTCCTGTGAGAATGAGTTAAGCTCCCTGAACGGAGGTGACTCCAGCTAGGGGGCGCTATAGAGAGAACTCAAGCCTTGGGTAGAAGGTAGAACACTTCCAATTGTACTTTGCTGGGCTGGAGAGGTCCCTAGCATCATTCCTGTGGGTGGCAGGGCCAGCAAAGAGTGGGGACTAGTCATCTCTTTAGAAAGACCACAGAGAGCTAATACTTCCTGCAATCAGGGTTCAGGGTGGGGAGCTGGGGGTGTGCAGTAAGCTGCATAATCATTTACTAGTGGGGAATTGGCCATGCACAAAGTGCTGCAATGTTAGAAGATCCAGACAGGGAAAGCTGTGTCAGGGTTGTGTGACAGACTTTCCCTGAAGAGACACCACATACACACACACACACACACACACACACACACACACACTCACAACACACTCACAAAACACATACAATCACACTCATGCACACACTGATACAAACTCATGCATTTACATACACCCACACATTCACACACACTTGCACACACTCAAACACATGCACACTCACAATACACTCTTACACTCATTCATACACACCCTCAAACACACAGACATCCTTACAAATACTCAAACATAGCATACTCAAATGCACACTCACACACACACACTTACACACTAAAACACAATCATATACATTTTCACTTGCTCTCTCTCTCACACACATTCATACACTCACATACATATTCACATACTCACACACATTCACACTCAAACACACATACTCATCCACACATGCTCAAACACCCACACTCACATCCACTCACATACCCAAACACACATACACACACACACACACACACACACACACACACACACACACACACACACACAAACACGTTTACTCACCCCAGAAAAGGGAGCCCACAAAGACCAAAGCAACAATTGCATCCATGTCTAATTTTGTGAGCCAAGGAGATTTTTGGGGGCTCACTAACAGGAGTACAGATGAGGGGTTAGTTACATGGTGCAGGGGTAGTTCAGAATCAGAAAGCCCGCCTGACATAGGGGATGACCCCCTAAAACCTGCAACCCCAAGCTCCAGTCAGGCAACTCCACAGTCTAAACATCTCAGTTTGGCTGACCCCAAGTCTCTCTCCCTACCCATTGTTCAATCCCTTTTATTCTGTTGGTAGAAGCCTTCAGGAATTTTAGCTTCTATTCCTCCTAGAGACATGAGTTTTTTTTTGCCACTCCAGGCTCTAGAGAAGCAGTTCTTTCAACCTGTGGGTCAAGACCCCACTGGGGGTCAAATGACTTTTTCACAGGGGTTGCCTAGGGCCATCGGGAAACACAGATATTTACATTACGATTCCTAACACCAGCAAAAGTGCAGTTAGGAAGTAGCAACAAAGATAACGTTATGGTGGGGTGGTCACCACAGCACGAGGAACAGTGTTAGAGGGTGGCAGTGTTAGGAAGGTCGAGAACCGCTGCTCTGGAGCCTTCCCTCTCTCCTGGAGCAGATGCTCTAATTTGCCGTTCTGAGGAACATGCCATGCAACAGTGATGTCAGGGTAGCCTAGCCTCTGAGACCATTTCCGGGTGATGTGAAGCCCCCATCTTCTTTTTACTAGAAAGACAAGCCAAAGGCCACTGTGGTTTGGCCTCAGTCGTGGGTAGGTGCCGTCAGCTCTGCCCTGGGATGAGCAGCCTTTGGGGTGCTGTATTGTTATCACCCTTCCTTCTCTTTTCCCGTGTGTGTGTGTGTGTGTGTGTGTGTGTGTGTGTGTGTGTGTGTACACAGGAGTCAACTTGGTGTTGTTTCTCAGGTGCTGTCTGCCTGTTTTCTCAAGACAGGGTCTCGCACTGGAACCTCTGTCTCCCTGAGTGTGCCAGGCCAGCCGGCCAGCACAGCCCAGGATTACAAGCGCACACAGCCGCCACTCTTGGCTTCTTACGTGGGCGCTGGGTATTGAATTCAGGTCTTCATGCTGACACCACACTTTACTAGCTGAGATACCGCCATATCCCTGTCACTCATTTTTTTTAAAAAGACCTGTCCTTCAAGTTCACCCACCTCAGGAGATGAACCATGAACCACACCAAACATTTAACTTTAGTAAGATACCCCGCTTCGATGTTATCGCCAGGACAGCTGCCCCCACCCCCACCCTCTGCAGATACACCAAGCAGGTTCTCCTGAGATGCCACAGAGGCAGGCACTGCTGGGGTTAGTCTGGTGGAAGAAGGTGGCAAGGTCACGGGGTCCTGGCTTCTCACGTCCATCTGTTGGGAGTGTTACTGGGAATGTTCCTGCCTAGGCCAGGCCTAGGGAGAGGTGTGGTATTGCTCTCTGCTAACACTCCAAACCGACCCATCTTCATGCAAATGTTTCTTCATCTTGGAGTTCCCCTCTTCCTTTTCAGTGCATAACACACATCCGTCCTTTGAAAACTAGCTCACAGGTATTCCTTCTTCCCCAACTCTTGCATCATTGTTTTCTAATTCTATTTTCTTTTTCCTGGTAGGCATGTCTGGTGGTGTGGTAACTCATAGAAACCAGCTGAGTGCCTCTGTTTTTAGCTATATTCCATCATTTCATAGCTTGAAGTTAGCTATGGTGGGTGTTTTTTTTACACCACATAAATTAGAAAATACTCCAAATCAGGGCTTTCCTCCATGAACACTGACCAGCACACCACCTCCACAGTGTACAGCTCTATGGTACCCTGGCTCATGAGTCTCTCATCCATGGGATAATGACTTTTTTGAGGGAGGGGACTGTGTCTTCACCTTTTCATCCCAAGGATACAGCAGAATGTATGTAGTATACTATAGATGAGCAGGGAATTCTTGTTGTTTAGTGACTTAAACAGACAGAAACCAGAGGGAGGGACCCCATGGCACAGGTCTCTGGTCCACTAGTCCAGAAGAAAGCATGCCTGGGTTGGGTCTTGGAGAGTGGATCAAGGTCATGGGTGGAGGAGGGATGGGTGGGTAGACAGGATCCCCAGGCATTTTTCTTCTCAAAAGAAGAGCCTGTAAGTCAGTCTCCAGTTTGGATGGCCATCACCTGTCTGTCCCGTTTAACCTCGATTCTATGGAATTGTAGAAGTGGTGTGGGAGACAGTGCCTAGGCTCAGCTTTCTGCTCCCAAAGCCCAGACTGCGGCACACTCAACACCTCTACTCTTTATGCACCATGGCCAGTGGTGTAAGTTTCCCCTGACGCCAGCATAGATGATTTCCTCTTGTCCTGTACCTGGTGAGGCTGGAAGAACATTCCAGGCAAGTGATGAACATGATGTCTATCTCTGTGTTCCTGAAGAAAGAATGAAACAATTCTCAGGCGAGATCACCCATGATCAGCATGTACTGCGAAACAGTTGGGTGTCTCCATTCTCACTGTGCTAAGTGCTAAGGTGTGTTTGGGATTAGAGAACACCTTTCTGGGCTCCTGGGGGCATGCTCTGGTTTTGGCTGCATCTCCTCATCCATCCTCTCTTGGTTTTACAATGGACAGAAAGGATTTCCACGGTAAAGACATCAGGCTTGGAGGCGAGGTGGTGTGTCAGAAGCCTTGTGCCACCTCATTGGCACACGTAGCCTGCCACGTGCCACCACAGAGAGGTGCATGCTTAGCAGGATCAGGGGAAATGCACCAATTTCACGGCAAAGCTGTCACCAACTGTGACTGCTGAGGCAGGGGTTGGGCAACTTGGTCCTGAACAAACTTAATCAGCCCCTTTCCTGGCCCATCCACAGGGAAGCCAGTAGGGAGGTTCAGTGGATCTGGTGCCCTGACAGCCCCAAGGGAAGGAAGCATTGCAATGAAAGATTTAGACGGCTGTAAAGGACACAACTGTGTGCTCCCTACTTTCCATCATTGCGGGTAATTGAGTGTTGACTGCAGTGTTTATTAGGCTCCTGCCTTTGCTCCTGAGCCCTTTGTTCTGGCTGCGAAATTAGTGCTGTCTGGGCTGGTACAGGTAGGTGAGGGAGCAGCTGGGCCGGGATCCTGCTCTGTCACCGACCTCCACAAGTCACTCAGCTGGGTCTTGTCCTCTTAAATGTGAAGAGAGCAAGTAGCTAAGGGGATCTCTGCCAGGTTTCCGAGCTGTCTGTGCAGAGGCCACGAGGGAGGAAACCCTTCACAGGGCAGAAAGCCTCAGCTCCATTTTTGCCCCCCAGTGTGGGGAATTGGGCCAGAGAGGGTGGAGCTGGCAAATGTGGGGTTCCCTGACAGATGTGGGGATCTGTGGTCCTCAGCAGTTCTCTTCACTCCTTAGAGGCTCTACTGTGAAGCCCTAATGCTTCAGTGCTGACTGTGGTCACTTCAGGGGGAGGTTGTCAAAGCAAATGACACGGACAAGGGTGACCTGCAGGGCCCTGCGCCTGCTGCTCCTCCTTGACAAGGTGGAGTGTGGGGTGAGATGCATCTGAGGTTCCTGGGCAGGACCCCTTCCTTGATGGCCAAGAGATGTGTCCTGCCCATCATTCTCCTGTGTCTTCAAGCCTGCAAGTACCTTCCTTTGAGTAGAAATGCGGATGCCTTTGCCTGATTGGTACGTGCTGGCCACCCCTGTTGAGTTCTTGCACTGTACTCCACAAATACGTGCAGCTAAAATTTCACTGAAAAGCTCCTCGCAAAGCAAAAGTGGCGCTGGAGAGGCGGCTTGGCAGTTAGGAACGCTTGCTGCTCTTCAGAGGACCCGGGTTCAGTCCTCAACATCCAAGGCGGTCAGCTCACAGCTGTCTGTAACCTTAGCTTCCGGGGAACCTGATGGCCTCTTTGTCCTCCACAGGAACCTCCCCAACATGCTACATGAGTGTGTACACATGTATACACACACACACACACACACACACACACACACACACACACACACACTTTAAAAAAAGGCAAAATCCATTTATTATGAGGAAGTCCATTCCCCAAAGTTGCTATATAATGGCTGGATGCCTGGCACCCGCCTGGGGAGGAGCCCAGAGCTGGCTGGGATTGGCAGAAAGAAGGGGCAGATGCTGCAGGGAATGGGGAGGGCCTGAGAGATGGGCCTGCACATCGTGGGTAAGGGGTGCACCACCAGGCAGCAAGATGAAGCCCAGGAGATTTGGGTGTTTGTTATCACAGAAGTGGGAACATGTGAGCATCATCTTCTGTGACGTGTGCAAACCGTGGACAAGGTGAAGCATGTGCTTTGCGCTGGGGGCTGTGCTGAATGTGGTGGGCACAGTTGGTCCTTTAGCTAATCCTGGTGCTGTTATCTTTTCTTCACAGGTCAGGAGACAGAGGCCAGCCAGGGGTAGGTCACCCTTATGAGGTCAAGAGGGTCATTAGTGATGAAGCCGGGCCTCAGTCCAGCTGTGCGGGGTGGGTACGTGTCCTTTGTGTCCTTTATGAGGGCACAAGCAGAGCAGGGCTTGGGGTTGGAGATCCACCATCCCTCCCGCTAACCCTCCTTCAGACAGCCTGGGCTCAGGACAGCACTGATGCTATGTTCGTTGAAGGGCCCCATGCCAGGATTAGAATCATCATTGTCTCCCCTAAATAGATAATCCCTCAAAGTCATTTCCATGGGGATGCCACAGGCATTGAAAATAAATACTGAGCCCAGGGCAAAGAGAAGCCCCAAATGACAGGGGGACGCCCCTTTCCGTAGCTGGGCAACTATCCTTTCAGTTGTAGGGAACTGGGGAGCAGGCCTGCTCGCCCTTGGGTAGCAGACAGGTGCCATTGTTTGGGAGAAAGGCGAAATCTGCTTTCCAAGGTAAAGTAGGTTCTTGCCTGATCTAGCGTGATTCAGGATGGGTCCAAACTACCCAGAGGGCCATAGTGCCAGGCTGCATGGTGCCAGGGGCTGGGGTAGGTATCTCTTGTAGCTGGAGCACTCCCAGACAGGAGCGGGGCTCCCTGCCTCAGTGCTCATTTAGGGAGGAAAGGCGTGAAGGGAGAGCCCAGGAGGGGGTGTAGTGAGTAAGAGACCAAATTTGAGGGAGGAGCTGGGCGAATGTGTTCATCCTTCAGCACTGGCTCCCTGCTCCCCAGGTGCTTTGTTCTTCCCTCTCAGGTTCAGTCATTTACCTAGTGGACCATCCTCCGTGTCTTCTTCTGGAGAACCCTCGAACTCAGGGCTTCGTGCTCTGTCTTGCGGTCCCCCTCAGCTGTCATGGCCTTCTCCCAGGGAGGCTGAGTACCCCCTATGGTGCAGTGGCAGCCCAGCTTTATGCCTGGACTCCCACTGCACCCGAAGCAGGGCGCTGGGGTAAAGTAGGCCGTTACCTCTTTTCTTAACTGTTTGTCTTCACACTCTCACCGGGCTCAGGCCAACACTGTTTCTGTGTTCCCAAAGTCAACAGGACCAGGGCCTCTGAAATATGTCCTTTGAAAGTCCCATGATAGTTTCCTGCTGATGTCACATACCTAATAGGCGGTAAGCTATGCTCTCTCCTCACAGAGAGGAAGGATGACAAGATTTCCTGTCCCTCCCAGTTTGTGGCATCTGGACTCCTGACACTTCAGAGAGCCAGGGTCTACTCTTCTTCCTATCCACCTGACAATTTGTAGTCCTTCCTCTCTCTCCTAGTCCCGTGGCTCCACACTTCCTCAGCCCCTCCCACTCTGTGCTGGTCCACTCACCATCTCCACCCTCTGGGGTGTGAGCAGAAACCAAGAGAATCCAGACACAGCAAAGTTCTTTCCACACGTGTCTTGGTATGTGCTTGTGGAGCAGTGGCCTAGGAAAAGACAGCCAGTTGGGATCTGACTGGGCACGGTCATGTGCTAATGTTGGTTCTGGGAGCCATGGCCTGGAGCGGCTAGTGAGAGACACAGGGAAGTCAGGGCAGTTCAGGACAGAGGCTAATATATTTAGATCACAAAGCTTGTGAACATGTGAGATTCCTTCTCAAGAAAGAAATTGCTCCTGGGTTGGCATTCAAATTCACACAGGTGGCCCAGAACCAAGCTGAGGAGTTGGCGATCTGAGAACCCCAAGTGTTACTTGACACTTGACCTGGTATAAGAGAAGAAGGGGAAGTGGAGGCAGAGCTGTGACAGAAGAACAGGGAGCATGAGTTTTTAAAGGGACAAAGAAAGGCACCTGTCGGGGTTACCACCTCAGGAGAGCTGGGGTGGAATGGTTGGTGGGGGAGTGGAGAGGAGGAGGGGCAGGTGGAAAGGAAGTCAGGAGGGTGAGCACACCGCACCACCAACCGTCTGGAGTTAGCAGAGATGCTGGGAACCCCTGCGATGAACACCATGAACAGATGTCCTGGGCGTAGACTGTGTATCTTGGAGAAACGCTTCTGTCCCCATTTCCCAATCTGTCATGATTCTCCTCTCATGGGGTTGTTAGCAGATTGAGAACGAGAGTAGGAAAGTACACACACACACTCAACACACAGCACCCACGCACACAGAAACACACACACACACATACACTCACACACACACTCAAATATACACACACAGACTTACACACACTAACATACACAGACATACACATATACATATACACATTCACATATACACACACTAACATACACATACAAACAGACACATACACACACACACACACACACACACACACACACACACACACACACAGAGAAGGAAGTACCGATCCAATGAGAGGACTTTCTGGTCCCGCCAAGGATGCCAAAGCGAAGTGGGGTGGCTGCTTCCACCCGCTGTCTCCTGCTCTGCTCCTGGGGGACAGTAACTCCAGATACTGTCTCTTCTGTGGCATGCGAGGGGCCTGGGGAGACCTGCTTGGTGAAGCCAGGCCCTTCTTCCTGCTTCCCAGCACCTGTATCCAGCAGGGCAATGGTAATGTATGTTGGCAATGATCTGGCTTCGTGGATTTGCCTGGACAAGCCTACTATAACATCTTCATTGTAAAATTCTGACATTATAATTCTTCTTACTAGAGAAACATTATTTCTGCTTGACAGGGAACGGCTGGCATGGAGTTAAACCTGCAGTGAGGATTCTGTTCAGACACTTGATGACACTTGCATCTTTGGGTCTTCCTCGATGTGGGAGACACAGTATGGAGGCATGCAGACCCAAACAAGGCAGGGTCGAGGTGGGTGGTGGACACAGTTTAGGTGCTGGTGTCTGAGAGGAGAGGGCTTGGAGATAATTACACATGGCCAGAGACTCCAATCTTTTAGAGATTTCTTTAAAGTATTCCTGCATGGTGGGTGTGGTACCCCAGAAGAGGAGGTGAAATTGTTACCTGCCCTGGTGCCTTGGAGGAGGAGGATGCTGTGGTGGGGGGAGAGAGAGACAGAGAGAGACAGAGAGAGAGAGAGAGAGAGAGAGAGAGAGAGAGAGAGAGAGAGAGAGAGAGAGAAGAGCTGCAGAGCTGGTTCCTAGTGGTTCAGCTCCATTTTGGAGGCAAAAAGGAGTTTCAAAGAGATATCTATGTGTGGGTCTGCTCTAGACATCTCTGAAGGATCAGGAGCTCAGATTGGGGGCATCAAATACAAGGAAGCTTGTCTGTCTAGATCCTAACATCTGTCTATAATGTCTGTCTACCCCACAGGCAAAACCCAGTCACCAGCTGGTGACATCTGACCACTCTTCCTTCCTCTCCCCTCTGCAGGGCTCCTGCAGTCCACCTTTTCTTTGATCCTGCCTGGGAATGGCTGGACACAGGGATGGCACTGCATATTTTGTCCCCAGGCTTCCCAAGAGCTGCCTCAGCCCTCAAAAGGGCTTATCTCTGAAAGTTCTTGAAGCATGGTTGTTATCTGAACCCTTTGGCTCTGGAGTCCAGCACCCACATTGCACAGAGGAGAAACCCAAGGCCCAGAATGGCTAGGGATTGGGCCCAGAGTGGTCACGAGTCAGTGGACTCAGGTCCTCTGACACCTTCTCCAAGCGTCTCCCTGATGGTCACTAAGCCCTTTAGTCCACAGGCAATGAACGGGGCTCTGTGAGGTGACAGACACATCTGCCTTCTGGTCCAAGGACTTGACCTTTGCTTCTAAGCACTCTTCCTGGGTTACCCACACAGCTTCTAAGTCTGCTAACCAGAGGTGAACACACTTCTCTGAATACCCAATGGGCTGTGAAGTGTGCCCAAAGCTCATAAAAATATAATTCAGGTCATAAATTTAATACAGCCTGGGTGAATGACTGTGCTAGCTCTATTTTTAACCACTTAATTAGCAATGGTTTCATTTAATTTTTTGTTTTGTTTTGGATTTAAAAGGTGTTTTAAAAAGGAATTCTCAAGATCCATTGTTTTCGATGTCAAGAAACACAAAGCTATTCAGAGTTCTGAACAGTTGCCTTACTGCAAATTCTTACAGCAAAAGTCTCACCCAGGATGAAGCCTGTGGCTGCTCTAGACAGTTTATAAAAAGTTTATTGCTAGACAGAGCAGCAGGGACTGCTTGAATTTAGACTTTCAAAATAAAATTTGTTTTAATGCACATTTTGATTTATTTTTGGGAGGAGAGGGTGTCGCTCCACCAGCCTCCGCCTATGATTATCCCCACAGAGGCAATGTGGGAACTCTGACAAGAAGAAGGAACTCTTCCTACTGGCGTTGGAGGGAGGTGTTGGAGGGGAGGGGAGGCCAGGTGTGAATTAGGACAGTCAGTGGTGGCAGTATGGTATGGAATTGGTAGGAGGGTTCACCACTTTTGAGAGGCTGGGTGAGAAGGGGGCAATATTGAATGTGAAGAACCCCGGGCCCCCACAGCTGTGATGATGCTCCTGTTTGGATTCTGACTAGGGTGGGGTATCTGATGACCTGGTTCTTCTAGGTTTGAGTGGCTCTGTAGGAAATGGACAAAAGTAAGTGCCCAGATCTGGCAGGGGACAGCAGTGCTGTCCATGGATGACAGTTTTCTCTGTATGAATGAAGGCATGGGACCACACATACATACCATGTTAGCCAACAGGGCACAGGTCTCCACGAACCTTTATGATGCCTGCACAAAAAGCTGAGTTGATGCAGCTGCAGATCCACCATGAAGAGATCAAATCAACAATACAGAATACAGTTTTCTGGGCCAGGAGGCTGGGCATGGCAGTACATGTTTATAATCCTCACACTTGGGAGCCTAGAGCAGGAGGACCTTGAGCTCAGTGCTAGCCTGGGTTATGGGACCCCATTTCAAAACACCCAAACACACACACACAAACACACACACACACACACACACACACACACACTCACAATTAAAATTAAATCACAAATGTCATATATGTCCACAGCAAAAGGGAAAGGAAGTGACATTCATTCATTACCAAGTTCTATGCTGGTGTTTTCCTTCATTGATTTATTGACTTGTTTTCCACCAATTACTGCCTTCCACAAACGTATGACGGGTGCCTGCTGGCCACTGGGCCCAGCCCACCCCTGTCCTCATTGTCCCTCCGCCTCTGAAGCTTGCACAGCCTGCTTTTCCCAGAAGCCGACATGTGTGTCCTGGAATGTCCTCATTCTGGGATTGTCCTGCAGAGGAAGGGAACTGCCAGCCAGTTTGACTAGCGCCCCTTAAAACCAGCAGTCCCATGCCTTTCTTTCAGAAAAGGGGGGCAAACAGAGCCGAAACTACTAAAAAATGAACAGGTTAGGTAAGACATGAAGGGGAGGCTAGAGTTGGGATGGGGAACTGGGTCAGGGCCTGGGACTTGGACTGAGTAAGCAGTTTAGAATAATCGTTTACAAAGAAAGGCCCTGGAGGAAGAAGTTGAGCAAGTGGCTCCGGCTGGGAGTCTGCCAGGCTCTGTCCCACCTTTGCTCGCAGCCACTGGCTCTGTGGGGGTGCTCTTTGGAGCAGCGTCTTGGTGCTGTGACGGAAACAGAAGGACCCACAGGCAGTGCAGACATGCTGGCCACCGTGGGCCATGACTGGCTCTACTCTGGGTTTTTGCCACTTTCAGCAATCAGGGGCTGGAGGAGAAGGGCTGTGGTTTGTTTTATTTTTTTGCTTTTAAAAACTCTAACACTTTATTTAGTATCCTGAGAGCATCTGGGTATTTATTCTGTTCAGCTAATGCACAGACGTTGGGACAGGGAGATGAGCTTGTTTGAGGTTAGGAAGAGGGAACCCTGCTAGAGAGACACAGAGACGTGTGACCATTCCCAGATCTTCAGGGACTATACAGGGGAGGCCGCAAAGACTCAGGCAAGCTCACCACTGTAGTCCTGCACCAGGGCCAGCCTGTAGTCCCAAACCAAACCTCAGAAATGAGTTTTTGGTAACAGGCTTATTCCTGGGGTGACTACGCTGGGAGATGGAGGTTTCTGGTAAAGAGGAATAGGACCTTGGCTCTTCTCTGCATAAGTCTAGGGGCAGGTTCATTACAACATGGGGAAAATGGTGCCAAGGGGACTGTAAGGAACCTGCTGCTAAGGCGGTGTGGAGTGGAAGACTTCGTCCTGCTCTTAGCACCCATCCCTGCTTAAACTTCATTTCTGTGGGCTAGAGAACTGACTCCCCCTCTGCTTGCACCGAGGGCTCAGTGCTCTGCACCACTGGCCAGCAAACAGGCTTTTGCAAACCCCTGAGAAGCACCAGGGGCTTGAGCTTGCTGGCAGCAGGAAGGGGCTCCTGCCCCAGGATTCCTGCTCTGTTTTGAGAGACAAAAGCTGTCCTTTTCACCTGAGGCTAATGTCCTTGTAGCACAGTGAGATCTGGGTGGGAGTAAGGTTCCCAAGGACATAAACATCAAACCACAGCCAGATCAAGGGTCTTAATTCCCATCTCACCCCCTTTAATAATGCAAAACATGCTGTATTTAAAAGTACATCAAAAATTATTTTTAAAAAGGTTAAATTAAAAAAAAAAAACACTTAGAAACAAAATCTTATGTAATTGCCGAGTTCCATATTTCTAACCTCCACTTTTCAATAGATGAAGAGGATTCTCCTCCAACTTGATTTTCACACCCACAGGCTGGGTCTAGAAGGGGCAAGTGCTCCGTGGAGATTGGTGAGAGCAAAATCAAAATGTTTGTGTCGACCGAGTGCTGGGCACAAAACTAGGACACAGCAAATGCTCCCTACGTGTTTATTCCTTTTCTTCACTTAGGGATTAAGACCCTCTGAAGCTGGCATGGCCTCGGCAGAGTCATACATGGAGTAATGGACAATTAGGGCGTTGCTGAGATATCCATAGATAACGACACGTTTGGCTTTGGAGTGAGACTCTGAAGCTTTTAGCTCTATAGTTGATTTGCATGATTGTAATTATATAAGCTGGATTGGAAAAAAATCGAGGAGACTCTTGGACTGCTTTGTTCAGCATCTTTCACTGTAAATCAAATAGCTCAACACGTTCCCTGTCCTTATCTCTGTTCCCACCCCGATGCGTGGTTACCACACAGGCCCGGGAAGGGGAGAACAAGAGGGTTAAATCCAATCGCTGAGTTACAGTCATTGACCAGCACTGTACCCTGCAATGTGTTCTTCCTCCTCCTCCACCTCCTCCTTCTTTTATTCTTGTTCCTTCCCCTCTGCTCTCTTCTCCCTCCTTTCTTCCTCTTCCCCTCGCTTTCTATAGCCGAGGAAACCGAGCAACCGAGGCTCACAGAACGTGAGTTACCCACTGCCATTTCTCCCAAACAGTGTGTGTCCTAAGCCATTGGAAGAGAGACTAGCACACTGAGGTTGAAAGGAAAAGAAAATGCCTTTGTCTCACCCCAAATAGCACATTTAACATTTATGATAACACAGTTACCAAAACATTGCATATCAGTATTCTACTCCATAGCTAAGGCAACGAAACCACAAAGTTTAATTCAAGCTCATATAAGCCAATAAATGGCCAAACTGGGATTTAAACCTACAACCTCTGATTTTGAGTTGGTTCTGTTTTTCTGCAGCATCTGTCCAGTGTGTGTAGCCACTTGAACAGGAGAGACTGCCCGGATTTGGTGTGAATGTGCTGTGCAGAGAGCGGATGACCCTGCATAGACAGACTGGCTGGGTTTCCCCAAGTTCACTCATCTTTGAAGGGCAGTCAAGAGCCTGCCTTCTCATTGCCTTCCAAATCACAAGGCATGGTCTCTGAGCAAGAGTTGGTCCACACTTGGACCTCAAAGGCACGCGGTCTTTGTGACACTTTCACATGCACCCTGAGTCACACAGACTTAAGAACAGAGCTTTCCCCCTTCACTCTTTATCCCCTCTGGTCGTCAAAGTTCGTGGTGACAGGGCTGAAAAGGATCCCTTCCCTAATGCTTGGCCATGTGTATGTTTGGTATGGCCTGGGAAGAAGGGGGCTGAGATAAGCTGATAAATGGCTACACTGTCGCAGCATGGCAGGCCAGTTCCTCTTTATAAGCAAAGGCTGATTCTCCACCACAGTTACCATATGTTGAGACTGTCCTCCCATCCCCCTTGGGCCACAGGGAAGCAAGAGAGCTGGAAAGCTGGAGTGCACGCTCTCAGTGTCTCAGATCCCACCTTCCTCCCCTGGTAAGCTAGATAGTAAGCCCACACAGGCATGGGTGGTGGCCAGCTTCCCATGGGTCGGTCCACAACAGGGAGCAGCATTTTGCAGGACATTTTTTTTTTTTCAAGTTGAGAAACCCAAATCCTAATCTCTTCTTCTGATGATTTTACAAAAATCAAATTGCGTGACAGATGTGCAGATAAACAGGAGTTCGCAATCGAAGCAGGTTCTGGAATGGAGCTGATTAGTAGATGTTTTAATGGCCATTAGGTTGATAATCACTCACCGAGAATAGCTTCCAGGCAGACCAAACCCATGCATAAGTGGGCCCACACCCAAGCTCACCAACACCTAGTTGGCAGGTATATAAGGGGACCCTGTGAGTCTCCCAACAGCACAGTTCAGTCTCCAGCGTTGGATCTGCTTGGATCTTCTACTTCCTTTGCTGAGTTAAAAAACATCATGAGCTGTCAGATCTCGTGCAAGTCTCGAGGTGGAGGAGGCGGTGGATTCCGTGGCTTCAGTAGTGGTTCAGCTGTGGTCTCTGGTGGGAACCGGAGATCAACCAGCGGCTTTTCCTGCTTGAGCCGCCATGGTGGTGGCAGAGGAGGTTCTGGTGGAGGTGGCTTTGGCAGTCAGAGTCTTGTTGGCCTCGGAGGGTACAAGAGCATCTCTACTAGTGTGGCTGGCTGCGGCAGTGGATTTGGTGGCAGAGGTGGCGGCGGCTTCGGAGGCGGCAGCAGCTTCGGAGGCGGCAGCAGCTTCGGAGGCGGCAGCAGCTTTGGAGGAGGTGGTGGCTTCGGAGGTGGCTCTGGCTTCGGAGGTGGCTCTGGCTTCGGAGGAGGCAGAGGATTTGGAGGAGGCGGTGGATTCGGAGGTGGCAGTGGATTCGGAGGTGGCAGTGGATTTGGAGGCGGTGGATTTGGTGGAGGCGGCTTTGGTGGAGGCCGTTTTGGAGGCAGCGGTGGCTTTGGGGGGCCTGGAGGATTCCCTGGTGGAGGCATCCATGAAGTCTCCATCAACCAGAGCCTCTTGCAGCCTCTTGATGTCAAAGTTGACCCAGAGATCCAGAACGTGAAGTCTCAGGAGAGAGAGCAGATCAAGACTCTCAACAACAAATTTGCCTCTTTCATCGACAAGGTGAGTGGGAGAGGCCTGCGCCTTCTGGGATGAGATGCTGGGCTGCTGGGCGCGTGGTGCTGGGTGAAAAGGAAAGGAGAGGCTGTCAGGAGTCATTGGTGTGGCCACCAAAGCCAGGGGCCTTTGCGAATTTCAAATGGAAGAGATGCTGGCTTTGGGGGCCACACATTGTACAACAGTTTCTTCACATTTGATTTTTCAGTCCAAATATATACTATTTATAGAAAAATTGGCTGTCATAGAAAAGTTGAAATAGGCAAGTAGTGACAGAGCATGTCAGGCCAGGTGAAAGCAGTCGAGAGAGGGTAGGCTTTGTCTCTCCTGGGCGTTATTAGTCTAATGCAGTCCAGGAACCTGTACTTGAAATATGTTTGGGGATGAATAGAATTCCAGCCCTCAAGAGAACCACTCTCATTTTGGTGACCCATAAAATCCTGTCTTGTTTCCTCTGCCCTGAATTAGACAGGAATTTACAAGGTTCTTAAAACTCAGGCGGAGGAGCTCTGCCTACCCCCCAGGACTCTCCTATTTGGTGCCATCTGCTACTGGGCCAGCAGATGCCTGTTTTCTGTTTTCTCCAGAATTTATGGGACCTTGGCAGAGAACTAGAATGGGGGGAGGGAAGTGCTTGGAGTCTAGGGAGCAGCTGTGAACAGAATAGTGATCATGAAGTAGGAGAATTCTGAGTCTCGAGTGGGACAGACTCAGTGTCAGAAGTCTGTACACGCTCTCCATGTGTGATGTCGGGGGCCTCAGAAACCCTGCATAGTGTTTTCCAGCCTCCCTTGGATGGCGAGGGTGAAGTATTGTGACTTCTACATCTCCTGGAGCAGCACCAGAGGTTCTTGGGGGCAACAGTGGCTCACTGGTGTGACAGATGATTCAGACCTTATGTATTCTCTTTCTGACCACTGTAGGTTCGATTCCTGGAGCAGCAGAACCAGGTGTTGCAGACCAAATGGGAACTTCTGCAGCAGCTGGATGTGGGCACCCGCACCACCAACCTGGACCCCATCTTCCAGGCCTATATTGGCATGCTCAAGAAACGTGTGGACAGTCTTTCTGCAGAAAGAAGCTCACAGGATTCAGACTTGAACAACATGCAGGATCTTGTGGAAGACTTTAAGAAGAAGTACGTGACTGAGGAAACCCTGAGTGGAGATGGACTTTTGACTGAAGCCATTCACTCGCTGACCTCATGCTGGTGCACCAGGGTGGTGTGGAGTGGCATCTTTGTTGGTTACAAAGAAGGCAGGGGTTTTGGAGCTTGCACATGCTCGAATTAATGAATAGAAAGCTACCTTCATTTTGAACTTCCATAGTTTTAATCTAAGCATTTAAAGAGAGTATAATCTTCTAGTAGAAAAGGGGAAAGGAGGGAGCTGGCCAAATAGAACCAGTCTAACTGCTGTTGTCTTTTGGGGGCTCAACAGGTATGAGGATGAAATCAACAAGCGCACATCTGCGGAGAATGAATTTGTGACGATTAAAAAGGTGAGCAAGAGAATGCCCTGGGCAGGGTAGGAATAGAACTGTCTGACACCTCACTGTGTCTACAAGGAGATCCAGAAAACCACTGTGAGTGCACACACAGAGCCAGCAACAGGGTGGGGCACATTAGGAGCTGGTTTTCTTGAGAAGAACAGGGTCTCTGTGTACTAACTTCCATAGGTGATTTTTCCAATTTGCCTACTGTATTTGGGAGAGCACCTCCATCGATTATCCACTTAAAGAGTGTCATGAAAAAATACCCACAAAAAAGCACTTTATTCTTCTAAAAAGCAGAGGAGAAATGGGACTCTTTAGAATGTCTGTTTACTGGTAAAGGTTTGAGCTAGAAAACGACAGAGTGCTAGCCCAGGTCCTGCAAGGATTTTAGAGAATAGTCCAGGTAAATTCAGGAGAGTTTAGATGGACAAGCAGGTGGGAGGCATGAAGATTGTGGAAGGGCAAAGCCAGCGCACCTATTATGGAAACACACCATGTCTCAAGCAAGGGGGACTAGTTGGTAATGTTCGGCCCATTGCTAGCTCTCACGATGCTGGGGTGTATGAGCAGCTGATCTGGGCACGGCACTCCCTACAAAGGTAGTTTAGATGTTAAATGAGGGTCTGTGGAGATACAGCTCAACTGGAAGTGCCCTGGGATGCCGGAGGCAGCTAACTAACAGGCACTGGGTGGAGGCAGCAGAGAGAATATGGGACCCACGCAGGGGGCCATTCAAGGTGGGGCATATGAGTTGATCGAGAGGCCTCTGACTTCTCTGCAGGATGTGGACAGTTGCTACATGGACAAGACAGAGCTGCAGGCCAAGGTGGACATACTGATGCAGGAAGCTGATTTCCTGAGAACACTCTATGACATGGTAAAGGGAGCTGTTCCCAACAGACCCTGACCTTCCACCTTTCCCACCAAAGAAAAGTCCTTTCCAATTGTTAAAAAGTCTGCCAGAATGGGATTGTTGATTGGCTGACTTCAATGCAGTGAGACCATTGCAGTCCTCTAAGGGGTTTCCCTAGGGTAGGAATGGGGGAGAGGAATTTCTTCTTCTGATGTCATGTGACATTTGGAAATACCAGGTCAACTTTCCTTTCCTCCATCCTCTGCATGTCCAGCTCCCTTTGGAAGAGAACTTCCCTGTGTCCATGTGCCCGTGTGCCATTATATTCCAGAGGTTAAAATTCATCATGCCTCCTGTTCTCTCCCCAGCCTACTTCTGAGATAGGAAGGAAACTTAAAGGGATCTGCCATGGACCAGGTTCTTGCTAGGCCTACTGGACTGGTGGTGAGGGCATTTTATTAGGATGCCCATCAACACCTTTCTGCCATCATCTCCATCCTGAGGATAGCCCTGTGGGGGTACCACTTTCCACCCTACCCAAGGCATGCTTAGTTTGAGAGTCTACATTTCCTTAATGTCAGGGAAAGGAAGCCTCTCTCTGTGGCTGTGGGCAGAACATCATGGCTCATCACTATGTGTGTATGTATGTGTGTTGTAGGAACTGTCCCAGCTACAACAGACTGTCACTGACACCAATGTCATCTTGTCCATGGACAACAACCGGAACCTTGACCTGGACAGCATAATTGCTGAGGTTCAGAATCAATATGAGATCATCGCCCAGAAGAGCAAGACTGAGACAGAGGAGCTGTACCACAGCAAGGCAAGTCCTGGGGATGCAGAGGGAGCCACAACTGAGCCTCACCCCTATCTAGGTCATGTCTAGGAAGGGCATCAGAATGTTTGTCTGATGGAAGGCGAGCTCATTCCTAAGACAGTTCAGAGAATGGCACTAAATCCTCAGGGGCATGTGAGATTGTTCCTTAGGTTGGTGACCATCCCTGGCCTGTCACTGGCCTTCTTTAGCTTGGATTAAGCCTTCCTCAGACAGGACTTCCCTGTGAACTGTTTCCCTTTTCCCTCATCAGTATGAAGAACTCCAGGTCACTGCTGTAAAACATGGGGACAGCTTGAAAGAGGTCAAGATGGAGATCAGTGAGCTGAACCGCACAATCCAAAGGCTGCAAGGGGAGATATCACATGTGAAGAAGCAGGTGAGGCCTGGGGCTCAGGGTGGGTCCCCACCTCTGCCATCCCCCCCCCAAGCATAGGAGAGAGATAAAGGGACAGAGAGAAACTGAGAAGTTTACACCAATCCCAATCTCCTCCAGGTCAATGCTATTTAAAACCTTTAGAGTAGTTCAAGACACATTCTGAAGTGAGGATCAGCAAAGGAAAAGCAAGGGAGAAACAGCAGATAAAGCAAGGTCTTGTTTGGCTTGCTGTGACTGGAGACACAGCTTCCTCTTCTATCGCGGTGCAGCCCCTAGGCAGCAGCCGTGATGACTGTGTTCACAGAGGGGCGGTGAGTGGGAGGAAGCTAGTCCATGTTGGACCTTGGCTTTAGAGCTGATTGCTGGGGCAGAGTCTGATTAATAGGTAGCAGAAATTCTGCAGAATAGAGTTTCTTCATTTGCACATCGAACGGGATGGACAATGAGTTCTTGTGTTAGGAGGGTCGAGGGCATTGCAGGGAAAGCCTATGGATTCAGTCAAAGGGATATGGGAGGAAGATAGCTTGGAGACAGCAGCTAGAAGTCATAACACAGTGGTCTGCAACATCTGTTAACTCCAAAGGGGGCGCCCCCAAGACTTCCAGGGCCAGTGATTCTGGTCTCCCACACCAAGTGTCTTGCCCTTCATCTTCTCCATCAGGCTGACCCTACTCTGTAACACAGAGGCCTTCTCTCCTCTTCTCATAGTGTAAGAGTGTACAAGAGTCCATTGCAGATGCAGAGCAGCGTGGAGAGCATGCCATCAAAGATGCCAGGACCAAGCTCACTGACTTGGAGGAGGCCATGCAGCAGGCCCGAGAGAACCTGGCCAAGTTGCTTCGGGACTACCAGGAGCTCATGAACACCAAGCTGGCCCTGGACGTGGAGATCGCCACCTACCGCAAGCTGCTGGAGGGCGAGGAGTGCAGGTGAGGGTGTCGCTACAGAGGGTGTCACGGTGTACACTCTCCTGTCTCCTGGAGTCAGGGCAGGAGTGAAGGGAGAGAAGGCTGAGGACTGGGCAGGGCCTCTGGCTAGTGAGATTAGCATCGGTATGCTTCTCCAAGCAGACATTCAGGATGAGAACTATAACAGAACTTATCAGTAGAGAATGGTGAACAGGACCTGTTACAAGATGTTAAACTAGGTGGTAATTTAAAAATCCTTCTTTAAAAGAGAACACAAAATGACATGAACATAGGTAGACACACCGAAGGGTTTATCTCGAATTCTGAGGGTGACTAGCTTCCTTCCCCTCCACGGTTTGGCCCAGAATGGGGAGGTGGCCTCAAATGTGTCGGAGGGACACACTTTTTTTCTTTGAGGGCCTCTAGAATGACAAACAGAACCATCTGACTACCATATCAGCATTCTTAGGAAACTTAAGGTAGCTGAAGCTATTGGGAGAGGAAAAGCCAGGGGTGTCAGTAGCTAGTATAACAATGGAGCTGCCTTTCCAAGCCACTGCTCTGTACATGTCTGAAAGGCAATGCCTCCTGTTCCCATGAAGGAGCTGGCAGGCAATGGAACCTGGGCTGGAACAGCCAAGGCTTCGGTGGAAATGGCAGGGACCTGGGGAGGGTAGGCAGCTTCACAGAGTTTCAGTTCCTTCTGCTGAATGTTCATGGTGCAGCCTCGTTTTGAAATGTTGGGTGTGGTGTGGATTCTGGATTGCAGACTCCATGAGGTGGCCGTAAATACAACATGGGGTACACAGTCAGAAGTGACTGGTCCTTTCAGCCACTCTGGATCTCTAACACAAGTGTGTATTTTGATTGGAGCGAGATCTTGGGATGGATTGAGATTCAAGCTATAGAGATGTATGGGGTCTATCTGTCACCGCCTCTGTCAATCTCTGTCATCTGTCAGCATAGAAGGTGTGGCTGGCTGAAGTAGCTAAGCTGCACGGTAGTAGGTGGAAGTTGTAAAACAACTTTGTTCATCCACACGGAGTCCAGATGCTCAGTCACAATTTTTTTTTCTCCCTGACAGGATGTCTGGAGACTTCAACGACAACGTGTCTGTGTGTACGTAGTGGGGCATGTGCCTGTCTTAATGGGGCAGTGGTGGGTAGAGGTGGTCAGAACTCCTGGGTTGACATCATCTCTCCCACAGCCGTGACAAGCAGCACCATTTCCTCATCCGTGGCATCCAAGGCTGGCTTTGGCTCTGGAGGTCAAAGTTCCGGAGGAAGAGGGTCTTATGGAGGAGGAGGAGGAGGAGGAGGAAGCACCTATGGCTCTGGAGGCAGAAGCTCTGGCTCCAGGGGAGGATCTGGATCCGGAGGAGGAGGATACAGCTCTGGAGGAGGTTCTAGGGGAGGTTCAGGCTCTGGAGGAGGCGGATATAGCTCTGGAGGAGGTTCCAGGGGAGGATCTGGAGGAGGATACAGCTCTGGAGGAGGTTCCAGGGGAGGTTCAGGTTCTGGAGGAGGTTCCAGGGGAGGTTCAGGTTCTGGAGGAGGTTCAGGTTCTGGAGGAGGTTCCAGGGGAGGTTCAGGTTCTGGAGGAGGATACAGCTCTGGAGGAGGTTCCAGGGGAGGTTCAGGCTCTGGAGGAGGCGGATATAGCTCTGGAGGAGGTTCCAGGGGAGGTTCAGGCTCTGGGGGTACAGTATCTGGCTCTGAAAGGGGGGGTTCTGGTTCAGGGGAAGGTTGTGGCTCCGGGGTGACCTTCTCTTTTAGATAGAGATAGGTTCTTTCCCTACACTTTGATTCCAGAATGTCAGCTGTATCTCTGTATCTCTAACTTGGAGCAACCCCAATTTTTGTAATCCACCTCTGATGACATTTCTTGTTTTTGGAGAGGGGGTGATGAAAGACCTCTCATAAACAATTAGAGTCAGAGACACGCACTGTGTTCTGGGGAAGAATCTGTGTTGTCCCAGTGGGTCTTCAACCCATGTCCTGTTCCTGGCCTCTTGGCATTGCCCATCTAGCAGTCCTTTCCAGATGGTGCTCTGCTGGGGACCCCAGGGTAGCCTCCCTCCTCCATCCCCCAACAGTGGTCCGGGAAACTATGCCTCTGTGTACATAGCCTCTCAAATGGACTCTGGTTTCTGAGTGCTGTGGTCTGGGTATCTGCATAATAAACTTCATTTGCAATTGATATTGTGTAGTGTCTATTGGATGTCAAGCTTTGGTGGAAATGGGGTCCACAGAGAAAGGAGATTTGAAAGTGATAAAAGCAGGGCTCCTGGGTAAGGGATGGGCCTTTGAGGGAGGGGTGGCTGGGGAACTCAGGAGGTTTTCCTCTAGTAGGAGGGGACCAGGGATGGCCCTGAAGTCAGGGCTGGTGCAACATCATCAGGAAGGATTTGCCAGATTGGGGACCATGGCCTTTTCAGGTGGTGAGCTGGGGGAATTTATAGAAATTTTCTTTCTTGCCAGAAGTACTGTTCTTGAGAAGCATTTCCCACAGAGTGCCCCCCCCCCCCCCCCCCCCCCCCGCTTCAGACAAGAGCTTTGCTTTGAAGTTACTTATCTGCAGGGAAAACTAGCTGAGCCCTGGATAGCCACTCAGGTCATTACAGCGCAGCTTTTCAGTGCACAGCACACTCCGCCCAGCACAAACCAGATTTATGTCCCTATGAGAGCCCCCTACCTGGCCAGGCTGAAACAGAACATCCCAGTGGGATCCCCAGAAGAATCTGTTCCTATTTGCACAGCAGAGCAGCTCTGTCTCCACACACCAGGTGCCTCGCTTGGGCTTTCCCTTTCATTCAGGGACTCCCTGAAGTCTCTACGCAGGGACGTGCCACTCATGAGGAGTTTCTGGAGGTATGGAGAAGATTTCAGCTTTTTCCTCACAAAGCCCTGATGCCCGACTGGAACTTCCGGGGAGACGAGGAATGGTTGGGCAGCTTGGGTTGGTATTCAGTGGTCAGAGCGAATAGAAGGCAGGCCTTGATGAGGCCCTCGTCTTACCCTCGGGGGATGTAGGAGAGCCTGGCAGAAACAGGAGGTGTTCACAAAGAACGGGTGCTTTTGCTGGCCCTGAGCATCTGGGATGAAGAGTGGAAGGTGTCGGGAGAAGGCGCTCCAAGGGTTTCGGGTGACAAAGTGGCAGCAGGGGAGGCTGAACATCCTCAGCAGGGCCGAGAACCTCCCAGACCACAGCCACGTGGCGCGGTCTATGGAAGTAAGAGGGCGAGCTGGGGAGAGTCATGGCGGGTTGGTGGTGGTTTTATGGTACACCCGTGGTATAAACGTAAACACAACCATAAGCAGGAACTAGTTCCCAGACGCATGGCAGGAAGGGAGCTCCAGCCGTCAGTGAATTTGAACTTCCACTTTAGCTAAGAAAAGTCCAATCCCAGGAGGAGGCTTGGAATCCTAACCTCCACCTGCCGGTTTACATCCCATTTCTGGGCTTCAACAGCTGAGAGGTGCCTGGTAACTTTTGCGGGGTAGAGAGGTAAGGCAGGGCAGGAGCAGGGTTCACTCCCAGCACTTTCATTATGGTACTGTCAGTGACATGCATCTTAGTCCTTGAATTCGCAGCTTCTCAGCCCTTCCGCAGAGACAGCCCACTCAGACCCCAGCTGCTTTCTTACTGGACTCCCAACAGCCGAATCAGCCCTGAACATTAATGGAAAGGTACAGCCTGAGGCTTTCAGAGGTTAGGACTGGGCAAGAGGCCAGCTTTGCGGGGGGACTCTTTATTCCCCCCTGAGTAGAATGGAGTAGAATCTGGTCATACTCTCTACTCCCCATCCCTGCCTATTTCCATCAAGTTCAAAGATTGATTTGTCAAATTTTGGGCTTTAAAATGCAGAGAGGTCCAGGCAAGATTTGTGAATTCCATTTTCATAGGAAAAAAAGGACAAGGATTTACTTACACTGTGATGACGTGAGGTTTTCAGGACACCTAGTCCCTCCCTTTCTCTGTCTATAATATCTCATGTAAATCCAACTAGATCTTTTGCCTACTTCTTCTCATGAACTTCCCTTCCCCCCACCTTCTGCAGGAGTCCCTCTGAAATTGAACACTCTAGTTGTAAAATGGCCAAAGCCTCATACTGCGGATGAGGTATTTGTGTGACATTGGGAGAACTGTTTTTTTCCTCCCAATTTTTATTTCTGTATAATTTCAGGGGGCTGGACTGAGAGGGCCTCTAAGACCCCAAAGCTCTTAAGGCAAGAACACAGTCTATGTGTTCTTCATTTTCCAGCAATAGTGGTTTGGGACTCAGAGTTGGTGAGGAGGTTGAGACTGGTCTGAGCCTGAGTGTGAGCATAGGCTGCTCCCATTTCTTCTCATTCTGCTTAGATAAATGTCTCACACCATGATGAAGATGAGAGACTGTATTTGGCCACACAGAGATAAAGGCAGAGCATCCTGCAGGAAGTTCATGGTCTAGGTGGGGATGGATGGGGAATTTACAAACAGCTGTTCTTACAAAGTGGATGCCGTTAGTGCAATGGCTACTCTGGGGCCTATTGTGTATATTAAAGTCATTTAGGTGCTTATTTAAAATACATGCTCTTAGTTGCAGCTCCCTGGAGTTCCCATCACAGAGGAGTGGGTAGGAACCTGGAAATCCACATGATTAATCAGCCTCAGGTGCACTTGAGTCTGTGGTATGAGAACTGCAATCTGCAGACTCTGTGTTGGGCTCATTTTCTGGTATTTTTGAAGTTCAGTGGGCTCTTAGTAAAAAAAAGTAATGGTTAGACAAGAGACTATAAGATCTCAGGTACATTATTTAACAATTCAGAGCCTGATTTTACACATTTATAAAACAGCATCGCCTTACAGGGCCATTAGAAAGATAAACACAACGAAAATTCAAAGTGTCTACTTACTCTTTAGGGCTTGCACCTTCACCACATGCAGCAGGTGCTCATTATTATTATTATTATTATTATTATTATTATTATTATTATTATTATACAGTGTTGTGAGACTAAGGAAGGTTTCCCAGATATGATGACTGAACATCCAGGCCCTGAAGGATATGTAGGATTAATTACAAAATAATACCAATTTTATACAAACTACCAGAAGACAGAGCAGCCAATACCTTCTGTTTTGTTTTATGGGACCATACCAGGACATCGTAAAAAACCTAAACATGTTCACATCCCTCAAAAACACAGATTCCAAAATTCTCAAGAAGATATGAGCAAATTTGACTTAGGGGTACGTAAAAAGGATGCCACATCATGCTATGGGAGATTTAGCCCAGAAATGAAAGGTTGGTCAACATTAAGAATCAGTTACTGGATTCACTCTCCAGAAATGAAAAGGAAAAATCATATTTGGTATATTGTCATATTATAGAAGGAAACCACACATGGCCACCTGGACAAATGCAAAAACACTTGATGAATCGAATGTTCACTCATCACTAAATCAGACAGCATGGAGTGAACAAACAAGATGGCGGGCGCCTGCTGGAGACTCTGGCAAGTGGACTTGGGGCTCAGTTTTTGAATTTGAACTATGGTCTTCAGCTTGCCAGCTCTTCCATCAGATTTTGAATTGTAAAACTTCCACAGTCACATGGTGTGTGTGTGTGTGAGAGAGAGACAGAGAGAGACAGAGAGAGAGAGAGAGAGAGAGAGAGAGAGAGACAGAGAGAGAGAGAGAGAGAGACAGAGAGAGACAGAGAGAGACAGAGAGAGAGAGACAGAGAGAGACAGAGAGACAGAGACAGAGAGAGACAGAGAGAGACAGAGACAGAGAGAGACAGAGACAGAGAGAGACAGAGAAAGACAGAGTTCCCTTATAGTAAACATTAAATGTTGAAGGTCTTAATGCTTTTCCTATAAGACTGGGAATGGTACTAATCTTATTTGGTATTAAATTGGGGTTGCTAAACAGTACAAGAAATATAAAACATACAAGGAGGAAACAAGGTTGCTTTTATTTATACATTTGACTAGTATTGACTAGCATTTCTGGGTTATGGTGACTCACACAAATGCTGGCAATATTTGTAACTTGGTGATCTCCAAATATTTTATTACTTCCCATGGGAAGAAATAGTAGGAGGTACTGCCTGAAAGTCTAGGAGCTCACCAACCACACGGGGCACTCGCTGTGTGTCCCCTTGGGCACTTATGGATCCAGTACTTGATTCAAGTCTATACGTGTGCATTGAGTGTGGAACCAGTTGGCCATGATTCAAATCCTACTTCTACCGTTTAGTTGGTTGCATTGTTTTGGAAAAGCTCTTAATCCTTTGAACCTTACTGTCTACTTCTGAAACACAATGACATTAGTAATTACCTCCTAGCACTTTTGTGAGGATTAAGAAACATTATCTTTGTCAAAAACCTAAATAGTCTTGGAATATAATGTTTTGTGGTGGTGTTTTGTGAGCTGATGGTATTGCTGCAGATGGGAAAGATACAGACTGAAATATTTCTCTTTGTAAAATGTTAACACCATAGGGTGGGAACAATGGCTCAGCAGGTAAAAGCACTGGCTTCTCTTCCAGAGGACTTTAGTTTCATTCCCAGCACTCACTTGTCAGCTCACAGTCATCTGTAACTCCAGTGTTTGGGGGTCAGATGTGGACTTCATGGGCATCAGGGATGCATGTGGTACATAGATAAACATGCAGACAAAACCCTCCCACACATAAATAAATAAATTAAAAATGATTAAAAGTGAACACTATTTCCATGCCCTGAGAGTTTTAAATAAGACTCTGGTTATGTAGCCAGAATGTCACTCTTCACTCCATTTGACAGATGATAAAAACTGAGTCTGAAAAGCTCACCGCCACAGAGCTTGAAAGTGTAGAGCTGGAACTGGACATTATGGTCAAGAGGTTGCATGCCTTCTCATGTTCACTACACCGCTGTCTTCTCATCCGTCTGTATCTCCTCCAGTGGCCAGGTTAGAGGAATTCATGTGGTGGGTGGGTTTCATACAGAGCCTGGCTGAGTAGGGAGGGCATAGAATTAGGATATCTTATCTTGGTCTGGGCCCATAGGAGACCATGTGGGAAAAGTTGTGCTGAACCCTGCCAAGTGTGTGTGTGTGTTATCTCAAGTGGCTGCTGCCAGGTCTGCTGTCTCAGGGAAAAGAGGAGAATTAGGGTTTAGAGATGAAGCCATTGATTGATGGGATAGCCTTACTTTCCTGGCCTATGTAACCACTGAACAAGAAAAGCCCAGGCCCAGAATACTCCTCAGTCAGCTAGACAAATGGCCACTGAGTGAGCAAAAGAGTCAGTGTTCTAGACCTGCCTTGTTATACCCACCCCCTCCCATATGTATGTATGTGTGTGCATCTGCTTCTGAATACATGAAGGTCATGACCTCAAGTGTCATTTCTTGGACTCTTTCCACTTTCATGGAATGGAGGGAGATAGAGAGAGCCAGACCCCATTTAGGGTTGAACACTCAACAGTCAATTTTTCTCAGTACTTTGACAAGTTATGAGTCTTTGTGTTTATCTCTGCCCATTGTAAAAAGAAGCTTCTCTTATTGAGGTCGAGAGCAGCACTAATCTATGGGTATTAAAATCAACCTTTGAGAGAGTTTGACAACATGTTCCCTTACCAAAGTAGGTTTTCCCCACTTAGAGCCTATGACCTCCCCATCTATGGCCTTTTAACTATGAATTCTTTGAATGAATTCATAGTTCTAATGAATTCTTTCTGGTGAACTGGGGCTCAAATCTGATCAAAACGCAGTTGGTCACCTTCCTAACAGTTATACCACTCTTGCACTGTTGCGCACATTTTGCCTGGCATGCAGAGCCCACCACTGGGTAAGAATGCCAATGACTCGCCTGCCCTGGCATCCTCGTTATCTTATTTTAAATGCAGCAGGTCAGGAGAACAAATGTGAACAAAGTGTAATGCTGTAGATGATCCGCAGCTCCTTTCTCAGTGTGAACCCTGACTCAATGTGGCTCTGGACTGCAGAAAACTGGGGGGCATGAGATAAAGCCTAGGAAGAATGTCCTCTAGGGCAAAACAGGGCCACAAAGGCAGGGAAGTGTGGCGGGAAGAAACCAATGCAGTCAAATAGGCCAAGGTCTGCTGGCAATGCTATTCCTAGTATCCAGCTAAACAACAGTGGGAAAAAATAAAAATTGCTCACTCTGGAAGTGAACCCGAGTCCTGTGTGTCTGTCTACCATTACCCTGTGTCAAGTCCCTGTGATGCTCCTGGCTACACTGGCTGTGGCACTTGAAGCAGCAGAGGTAATGACTGCTGTCACAGTATGCTGGGAGCCATACTTAGGATCACCAATTAGTTCCCGAATTAGAATTCAAAATTCTAGTTCTGTCCTTGAAATCTGTTTACTCCCTGCATGGTGGTTTGAAAGAAAATGGCCCCCAAAGGGAGTGACACTATTAGGAAGTGTGGTCTTGTTGGAGGAAGTGTGTCACTGTGGGGGCGGGCTTTGAGGTCTCTTTTGCTCAAGCTTCCCTCAGTGTGGCAGTCAACTTCCTGTTGCCTGCAAGATGTAGCTCTCTCAGCTCCAGCACCACATCTGCCTGCACACCATCATGCTCTCTGTCATGATGATAATGGAGTGAACCTCTGAAAGTGTAAGCCAGCCACCCCAGTTAAATGTTTTCTTTATAAAAGTTGCTGTGGCCATAGTGTCTCTTTGCAGCAACAGAGCCCTAACTAAGACACCCTGAAGCTACAGGGCTCTTGTTCAGATGCCACACACAGCTTCCACCTCAATGCACACTGTTCTCTCCCTTGCGTTTGCATTCTGTCGCATCTGACAAAAATTCCTGCAGCCTAGGAACCTAGAGACATCTCTAAACACATAGTGTTCTGTAAACAAAGCACACACACATATATATGCATGTGTTCACACACACACACACACACACACACACACACACACACACACACAGATTCACACCTGCATACAAACATGCATACCATTGACTCAGTGCAAACTTTCTGAAGGACCACAAGGACTTGGATCATTTCTTCAAAGAGGAATCTACCTTTGGGGTTTTTAACCAGAAAAAAATCTATCAAGTCTTATGCTCTTCAGAACTGGCTTTCCAGTGCCTCTTGATCAGCTTTAAATTTTACTGCCAGACACTTGACTCCTCTCCTGATGTGTTGCTAAACATCGTACACCCCCTGACGGTTGCCTGAGGAAAGTCGGGATCAGAAGACACACCTGTGGGGTGTGGACAAGTGAGGGCTGGGTATCAGTGCAGGTGGTGCTGGAGTCTGTGCAGGGAGGTGAGGACCCAGCTTGTGGAGGGTCTAATTCATGCAGATCAAACAATACTTAGAATCCTGTGGAATGGAGGAAGCTCGGATGCCAGAGGTTCCCATTCAGTGACCACTCCATGTACAGAAGGGACGTGGCCTAAAATAAGGATTTCTTCAGGAAAGAGGCAATGTGACCTTAAATGAGTTTTATAAGTTTATTAGTGGAACACAGGAACAGAGAGCTGGGCCTAAGGGAGATCCATGCTGGATGGGACTCCCAGTCCTAAACTGACAGAGATTGCCAGATGCAACTATGGCCAGGTATTTGCTCTAGGGTGGGCTGGTTCTTGCAGGACTGTCCAGCAATATGCTTCAAGTCTCATGTGCCCATTTTGTACTGGGCATTAGGGGAATCAGGGTCAGCCTACAGGGAACCTTCATCTGCAGGCAGAGGGATCGGGTCCTCATGAAGTTGTGGAAGGCTAAGAGAAGTGGTTCCTTTGCACTGGGGAAGAAGGATGCATGAGTAACTCCCTAGAATCCTGGTGTTGGCTAATGAAGACAAATAAAAGGAGTTAGAGAGAAGGTAACGTTGGTAACAAAGAAAAGTAACAATCCAGTGACGGTAAATAGAACAGAAGGATTTCCTGGAAGAGAATCCAGAGAAAACCAAGGCTAGGCAGATGTCGGGGGTCAGCTGTTGGTTTATCTCATGGTTTTCTTTGTGGGTGAGCCCAAAGCCGAGGTCTTCCCTGAAACGTCCTTAAATTCGCTTGCACTACCCAGTCTGGCCTTGGTCTCTGCACGGGGACTGCAATTCCCACTCCCAGTGACACAGCCCCCAGACAGTATGTTGTAGCCCCCACCCACAGAGCTGGACCGGTAGCCATAGGTGCTGGTGCTGCCGAATCCAAAGCTGGCCCCAGCACCGACGGCCCCGGGTGTGGAGCTGCTGATGACCGCTGTGGACGAATGAGAGAAGAGGGATCAGTGGGCGTTTCCAGATAGAGTGGCCCTAAGTCCCTTCCAACTTCCAGCCCCCCAACTCAGACATCCCCCTCCTAACTAAACCCCTCACATGGACCCCAAAGTTAAGTTTAGTGACACACACTCAGTCCTGAGCAAATCAAGCCTTGAGAAAAACAGCCCTGATGTCACAGAATCCCCAGTCAGGCACCTGCTCTTTCTTGGATGAACAAGGAACAGCAAGGCTCCCCCAAAGGACAGGTGATGCCAAAACATAATGCCAAATCTTTGCATTTAACAAGAGAAGGCACCCGTATATCACTTCTATTGTACTTCTGGCAGCTTGAATTGGGGTGCCTGTGCTACCCACCCACCACCACCCCGCCTTAGGAAAAAAGTGGCTGAGCCTTGTGAGGCCAGTGATAACACTCATCTGTCCACATGACTACATGGGTCTCTCCACCCACAGAGGGGACAGGTGGCTCTGCACTCAGTGTCCCATTATGCAGGACAGTGTGACTGTGGGTAGCAAGAGAAGGCGATTGTGGGTAACGGGACAGGGTGACTGTGGGTATCGGGACAGTGTGACTGTGGGTGGTGGGAGAGGGTGACTGTGGGTAGCGGGACAGGGTGACTGTGGGTAGCGGGACAGGGTGACTGTGGGTAGCGGGAGAGGCTAAGCAGCTATCAAGGTTCATCCCAGCACAGGCAGTTTCTGGGGGAAGTGGTGAGTGTACAAACTCAGAATTGGGGGAAGCTAACTCTACGGACAAAGAAATAGCTCGGAATGGTGGAGGCAGGAGGATGAGTACAGGATGCTCCACAGGGACCCTGATGGCAGGCACCCACGCATTTACTTTGTGCTTGTTGGGGCTGCCTGGCACTATGCCTCAGAAACATGAAATACTCACAGATGCTCACAGCACTGGTGTGTTCCCCAGACATCCTGCACAGAAAAAACACAGGGAGCCTCCATCACACTTAAGATTCTAGCTGAGCTTCCCACTCACTGGGCATGCTCCCCATTCACTGGGCACAGGCCAGGATCACCAGGCAGTCTAATTCCACCTCCACCAACCCCACCAGCCTCCAGCCAGTTAGAAAGTGTCAACAACCTCTGTCTCAAGGCTAGAGCCTCCAAGTCCCTCCTGCCATCCCCAGTCTACCTCCCCCACTTCAGAGATAGGAGGCCTGTAGTCTTGGGGCTCCCACACTAACACCGCTGCCAGGGCCCCCCTCCACCTGTGGAGTTTCTCTTGAGCTCATTACTTGACTGCTGGGTAGCTGAGGCCTGAGTAAGTAGAGGCATGGAATATAGACCAACTAAAATAGTAATGTACAAAGCTCCTGCATGAGTTTAGACCAGTCCTTGTCCTGTGTCCCTCCAACTATACTGGACTTAGTGTGGCCCACATTATTATCAATTGAGTATTTTCAGTTGACTGCCTTTTATAGGAAAAAAATGCATTTCTCTTTTTTTTTTAAAAAAAAAAAAGTCATTATGTCACAATGAACAAAACCAGAATTATATAACCAAATAAGAAAAGAAGAAAAGACATGTCCACTGTGAAAATAAAGCAAGTCAACTGGAGGAGGGGCGCAAGATTGCTCTATCTGCCAAGAGACTGAACTTAGGACCCACTGGCCTTCCATGAACACAAGATATTTTTGTAAGGGCCACCAAGGCCTTGAAGCTGGAAATACTAAGCTGAAACTCTCTGAAGAGCTGAGGGGAAATGGAAAGGACATGGCTGTCATACTGTGTGGCTGGAAATCGTCCTGGGGCTTGTTTGTGGTTAAACTGAAAAGCATCTATAGCCCCTCCAGTGTCCACATCCCACAGTCTAGGGAACTGGACCAGGGGAGGACTGCAAAGTTTCTCTTGGTGTCCCCGCTGTCACCTGCACTCCTCGCCCTCCAGCAGCTTGCGGTAGGTGGCGATCTCGATGTCCAGGGACAGCTTCATACTCATCAGCTCCTGGTACTCCCGCATCATCCGAGCCAGCTCCTCCTTGGCCTGCTGCAGGGCGCCCTCCAGCTCATCCAGTTTGGCCCGGGCATCCTTGAGGGCACAGTCACCTCGCTGTTCGGCATCAGCGATGGCTGTCTCCAGGTTGGAGCACTGAGGGGCAGGAGGTAGATTCCCCCCTGAGTTCTGAAGTACCTAGGCCCTACTTTACTCCTGTGTGCATGTGCTAATGGAGGAGGTGGGGGCTACTCTGTCCCACTACACTTCCAAGAATGTATCTGGCAGTGAGGACCTTCACTTGGCCCCAGGGAAGTGTCTCAGTCTTGTAGCTTTGGGGGAAACCCTATAAGGGTTCTAGACTTCAGATGGGAAACACAGTAGTTGAGGAGATGAGCCTTCTCTGAGGAAGGGGTTTCTAGGACAGAGTACAAAGCAAAGGATACAAGCAGGAAGCCACCAGCCTCCCAGCCTTCCCGTGGGGTTATGTAGGAGGCCTAGTCAGGAGTCTCTGTCACTCACTTGCTTCTTCACACTCTCAATTTCTGATCGCAGTCTCTGGATGAGCCGTGTCAACTCAGAGATCTCGTTCCTGGTGTGTTTGAGGTCATCTCCATGTCGGCCAGCTGCCAGCTGCAGCTCTTGGAACTGGTATGTGGGAGGTAACAAAGCATATGTATGACTTAAGGGTTATCAATGCTTAAGCTAGCACAGAAAAGGTGCTTTGCTCGGGGCCATGCGGCAGAAGAGAGAAGGAACCCCAAGTCCCCAGCTTCAGAGCCTTTGTTTCTATAACCATCTGTCCCCAGACTTATTCATTTGCCTTAAGCCTGGCTGATCTTCCTGAGGGTTGGAGTTGGCACGGGACTATTGGCAGTCCCAACTCTCCACACTGCATCTTTGCAAGATTCATCCCCAACCATGACCCTCCCTCCCTTCAAAGTCAAGATGAAATTCAAACTCCTAGCATGGAGTCAAGGTGCCTACTTCTCATTGCCCTGCCTTCATTTATCTGGTTCCCCAGCTTTGCCAAATAAATGACTTAATGACTCGCATGCCCCCATGCCTCTTGAGGGAGTATGAGCTTCTCCCTCTCCCAGAACCCTTCCCCTACCTGCTCCCTCTTCCTAGTTGTAGCTAGGCCAGATCAGGAGACCTTCCCTAATCCACCACTGATTAGGTGCAATTAGCCTGTGACCCTGGGCTCCAGAAGTCAAACATATCAGACCTCACTGACATGTTTCTGTGCCTTCCTCAGTGGACGATTTTTTTGTTTTGTTTTGTTTTGTTTTGTTTTTTCCTGAATTCTCAGTACATAGCATAATGCCTCGCTGGTGCTCAAGAAAAAGATCTGATGAGTGAATAGATGACTGACAGAATGAGGAGCCAATTGGCTGATGTATTTTCTCACTTCCCCTTCTCCCTGCTAGCATAGCTGAGCACAAGCTATATAGACTTTCTTGTTGGGCATGGAAGGAGGGCGGGATCACCATTGAATGTCAGCCATGAAACCTTTAGGGTTGTCCATTGAATAGTCAACAGAATATCCCAGCTCAAGCTCAGAATGCAATTTAAAGGGAAAACAGCAGGCATGGTCTTTGGCACTTCAGGGTGATGTGTTGCCTTGCCCCCTTCCCAGAATGCTCAGCTCTTACCTGATTCAGCACCCCAGAAGTGCCAGCACCATCACCCCTTATCAACTGAGTGCTCTTGGTGAGTTTCTTGCATCTGTAGGGTTCACTTATCCATCTTGCAATGGTGACCATGACAACCAGCCTTACAGCCCTGTGGTCAGCACCTAGCCATGGCATCCCTCTCGCTAAGCCAATGGTAAAGTGGAAGTACCAATAACCCACGTGGCAAACGGTGTATAATCACATCTGTGAGACTCGTCTGATTCTTCTGAAAAGGACTATGGAGGTGGAAGCCTGCATTTGAACGCTGGATCCTGACAACCTATGGGGGCTTAATTACATGGCCATTCTTACCCTGGCTTGTGAGAGTAAACAGGGAAGGAACTAGTGGGACCAAGTCTGAGCCTTCACCAAAAAGTCGAGGTTTGTGTTGTCCCTTAAGCCGTGAAGGCTAACCCTTCCCCAACAGGCTGAACCTCTCCATCCAAGGCTGGGAAGGAGATGGGGAAGGAGAGATAAGGTCTCCCACGGGTGATTTATCGAGAGAAGGAGTCCAGTGAACAGCAGGGAACAATTAGAAAGTTACTATCATGATCAGAGAAACCAGATTATCTAAGAGTCACCTCCTACCCACGCCCATCGGGGGAGCTAAGATGTGAAGGATAGCAACACCCTCTTCATCCTTGTAGGTGGACTTGAGTGAAAAAGCGGGGGTTGGCTGATCCCAGATCACACTGAAGAGACCTATGATTCACCGTAATGACAGAGCTGAGATGCCAACCATCACACTTACCCTCCCCCAAGTGCACTTTAGAACTCTCTGCCTCCAGAAAGTGGGTCCTGCCCAATCCCACCTAGTCCTGCGTTAGGATACATCATTTGCATCATGATTTTGCATCCTGAAATGGTTGCCATCAGCCTAAAGGGAGCCCAAGGACAGAGCTATGTCTTTTCCTTTCTTGCTTCCCACAGTGTCAAGGTCATTGTTGTATTCCCAGCTAGCTAGAGGCTGTAGTGAGTCATGGAACAGAAAAAAATGAGACCAAGCCAGACCCCCTACACACACACCACTGGAGAGGTATACAGTCAACCCCACCTTGGTCTGGTACACCATCTCAGCCTCAGCTTTGCTCTTCAGGGCAATGTCCTCATACTGAGCACGGACTTCGGCAATGATGCTGTCCAGATCCAGGTTTCGGTTGTTGTCCATGGACAAGATGACAGATGTGTCACTTATGTGGGACTGCATCTGAGCAATCTCCTACAGGAAAAAGAATGCATTGTAACCAGGGAAAGATGACAAAATGTTGGCCCTATCCCAGAGGATAACCCCAGGACATCCAAACAGGCACCTGCCACATTCCCTAAAGCTATACAAGAACAGAGCCAAGGCTTTGAAAAACTATCCAGTAGATGGGAATCCAACTGAGGAGAAAGTCACATATCTGTCCCAAGAGGGGGCAAGATAAGGAAAATAGCCTGCTCAGCTATCATCCAGCCTTTGAACTACAAAGCCTTCAGCACCCGAATGCGGGAGGGCCCTGGGCTCTTAAACTGACTGATAAATAGGTATCTTATCATCCTAAGTCTTTCCCCAATCCAAAGCTAGAGGCAATGACAAGCCTTACCCCCTCGTACAGACACTTGAGGAACTTGATCTCTCCATCCAGGGCATCCACCTTGGCCTGCAGCTCCACCTTGCTCATGTACGCTGCATCCACATCCTAAAGGGAATCCAGACACCTCCTACTGACCAATCTCTTATGAACCCCACCCTATGGCTGACTGTCCCAGGAAGACTCAAGACTCCCGGGGCAAGAACCCAACTTCATCCCAGACTCACGGTGAGGGGTTTCTCCACAGGAGAGCACAGACCCTGTTCCTCCCCACAGTCACTGAGGCAGCCAAAGAGACTTGCTGAGAAAAGTTAGAAAGGGGGCATGGCCCTTCTCAGAGTCCTGTGCATTACTGACCATGAGCTGGGAAAGACTATCCACAGCTGGACTCTTGTCCATTTATACAGCTGTGAAGATGGCAAAGTGATCTATGCTAGACAATCACCAGTGTCCACAATGGACATAGCCAGCCTTGTCTCTGGGCTTTCAGCCCCAGGCCCTCTGGGGAGTGCAGGCCTCATTCCATCCTCTCCTCTTACCCCTGCACCCACCACGGGGGACTGAGGCCAGGTGCCCTTCTTACTTTCTTAAGCACCACAAATTCATTCTCAGCAGTTGTACGCTTGTTTATTTCTTCTTCATACCTGCAGGAAAAGCATCGGTGAACCAGGCTGGGGGTGCCAGGGTTTATGCGTCTATATCTGTGCATTCTCACTGAGAAATACAACAAGATATATGGATTGTGGATCCTTAAACAGATGTTTTCAGCTGTCCCAACTTGGTAGGGGTGCTTGTCTGAGTTGTCAGTAGGTACCTGGGCTTGGTGCCTGCAAAGTTTGGGTCTAGGTTTCTTCTGATGCCTGGGGAGTGAGTCCATTTTCCCTCCTCCCTTTTCAGCATCCAATCACAGGAGCAGGACAATGCCACTCCAACCTGAGATGGGAGTCCAGGAAACCAGAACTACCCGCACCCAGGTCAAGAAAGAATATGGCTCAAATGTGCAGGACTCAGTGAGAGAAGTTCAACAGGAACTCCACTCCTGCTCTGCTTGGATTTTCTGGGAACTTGGGGCACCCTGGGTGAGCTTAGGAACTGGAGTCCTGTGTTGCACACACACAAGGGCTCTCTAGAAGAGTTAGGAAGCAACACACAAAAGAGACAAAAGAGGAGACTGCCTCAAGGGGAATCCCTAGTATCACCAGCAGGTTGAGTATCCACGGTCCAGCCTGCTTGGTTATGCCCATGAAGGCTCTCATCTTTCTGGATGAGCTCAGATGGCTGGCTTGTTCTACCCAAGTTCAATCCCCCTGAGGTCACAGGCAGAAGTCCCAGGACCTGCTTAGAAGGCCCCACCCCAGGGGTCAGCTAGTCCACACAGTGTCCCTGCTCACCTCTTCTTGCAGTCCTCCACGGTATCCCTCATGCCCCTCAGCTCCGAGTCCAGCCTCACTCTGTCCCCAGACAGCCCATCCAGCTGCTTTTGCAGGCTGCCGATGTGGGCCTCATAAACAGGCTCCAGATTGTTCTTGCAGTTGCTCAGGTCCAGCTG